>NW_018408747.1:78855-319400 GCF_002113885.1 Mizuhopecten yessoensis | reverse complement strand
TATTTTATAAAAAAGAAAAGTCTTAAACTAGTTTAGTATAAGGAAAACTGCCAAACGAAAAGCAAGAGGTCTTTTGTAAGTTATAACATCTTATTAACGCCTTCTCCCAACAGTGAAGCAGGCATACTATCAAATCAATAATTACAATTTGATTTTTTTTTTATTGATGGATCTGATGAATTTTGCATATGTTTAAGACGTTTCCATCAAATCCATTAAAATAGCCCCGTGGTCGCAGAGGTACATGTATATTTCACCCAGAAAAGTTGTCTTCTTGGAACTGATTAACAAATGTTGAAAAATTGTTTCCGAATCGAATTTGAATGTGTCATTACTTTGTGTATTATATAAAAGGAATGAAATAAAGTTTTTCGATTGGTCGGATGGCGCAGTGGATAACGCTCGCCTTTCACCATGACGGTTGGGGTTCGATTCCCTGATCTAAAGTGAAAAGGTATGGAGTCACCTGCCCGAACACGTGGGTTTTCTCCAGGTACTCCGGTATCCTTCCACAATAAGTCCCCGCGCGCTAACATCCGGGTCAACAAGAGTGATTAATATAAGTTGATATAACTTGTTTCATGATTGTAGTAAATTAAACAAAGTTTATGCATATAAAGCTTATAATATAATGTTGTTAAGATAACAAAAGAGGGTTCAGCTAAGATTAATTGCAGATCCGCAGGTATTAATTAAAACTACAGACTTTTCAACTGATCTGTGTTAAAATCGTTACAAACGGACACCGGGTTTACCTGAGCGATACCGTAAACGTTTGATCATAGTACGTATCCCTATGATATGCATAACGGCCAAAACATACGACTACACGTATACATATGATTTCGGCCCATATTCATGAAACCGTTCTCATGTTCAAGCATGAATTCAAGTCAAATGTAAACATTGAAATCAATATTCGGCTTTCAGTCTCTTTAAGTTTGATACAAATCATTGAAAAAATAATCCTTTATCTAATTAATTTATAACTGAAACAAGAAATAAGGCTTGAGCACAAGATCCATGCTTGATCATGAGAACGGTTTCATGAATACGGGCCCTGATTATATGTTTAATTTTAAGTCTGAAAATAAACATCGTGTTTGTTTAATATGTGAGAGTATAACTGGAAACCTACGACGCATTTCCTTCTTAATCAAGTTTACAGTCGCCCATCGCGCTTCAGCCATCTTTCATTTCCAAGATTACAGGGGTGCTATATTTAGCGGTTATTCTAATTTAGCATTTTCGAACTAACACGAAAAGCGAAAAACATTATTACTGCTAAAATGAATACATTTATCGTGAACTACAAATGCCAAATAAATAGTACAACTAAGAAAAAACTGTCATTAACTCCACGCCATTCGGACAAATCACAAATATCTATATGAGGCAAATTACGTCTGCCCGATGATTCAGTTCTCCACATTTGTTTGTCCTTCGGACCAACGTTCGTCGATTACTCAAATATAGGAGCCCCTTAACTCCGACAGTCATATCATATATGGTAATGACTACTGTATAGATATATTCTATCCATACTGTACTTGTGTACTTAATCTGCTGGAAAAGTCTTGCTATATCATAGAATACCAGGATGTTACCTGGAATAAAAAAAAAATTCTTGTATTAAATGACCAACATATATATATATATATACTAAACTTTATTTATTTTACAACAATTATGAAGCAAGATTTTTTTCAACTTATATGAATCACTCATGATCGCCCGGACGGAAGTGCGCAAAGGAGTTAGGAAACTGGAGTAATGTATGCGGGAGTTCTGATATGCCAGTTTCGTCGTCTTTTTGACTGTGTTATCTTTGTCGTAATTGATATGTAGGATTAAATATGACAACAAACAATTCATCGACGGTTAAAATGTATCCAACATTTTGACTTGTACAGCCCTGCGGTCAGATTATATTTGAATTCCATGCAGTTTTTCCTTTCCGTAATGCGCTTTTCGCTATATACCCCGGATTCAATCGGCTATCGTTTTGTAAACTCCTTGCATGGTCCCTCCATTTTTTTAATTCTTTTTAAAAAAAAAATATTATGTACATTTATGTAATATCTGAGTCATTGTCGCCCTACGCTGTTTCATCAAAGTGAGAAGAGAAGACGGATTACGAAAATTTCTCTCCACATCCCCCCTCTGAATTGTTAAGCACTGTATAGATCAATTGTACAGCTGTAATATTTTGACAATAAAATAGAATTTATTTATGAAAAAAACCTTAATAGATGTATTTATGTCGTCAATTTACTATACATATATATAGTGATCATCCTCGTATACGTATCTTCCAAATAATTTCCCCGATACACTAATAACTATAAATACTAGTCAAATAACCACAGGATCAGTACTTGGACAGTAGCATCATTTTTAACACCAGCATGCCTTAATCTGTATAGCCACTATCACTATGTGCCAATCATTAATTAGGAGATAGTTTTACATAGCTCCAAGCTTCTTACCAAATTCCCTGACATATTTTTTTCTGTATAAATTGTATTACTTTATTTTACCAAAAATATATTTCAAACTGAATTGTCATGTTTTCCCCTGTGGTATGATTTGTTCTGAAACCGTCACATCAAAGTTTATAAAAATCTCTTTGACTAAAGCGCGAGCATGGTCCAATTTAATATCCCCCTTTTTAAATACTATATATATTGCGGTATTATATATCATTTCTGTATACTACTTATCATACTCTGGTATATAATATCCCTCTTGTATTTAGCAGTGTTGATACTAGATAATATGATAAATTATTTGATTGGTTGCTGTATATTTAATATTTTGTTAAAACTTGTGTAAAACTCTTTTGTTAATATTTTAAAATGTATATTATGATATAGACATGTTTTTATTTCATTGATGACAAATATGGCACTGTTACCATATGGTTTATCGGAAAATTTCAGTTGAAACCCTCAGTTGAGATTTACTAGATAGTAAAATTTTATGTAAATTCTATAAATGGAATATCGAGAATTATTCATTAGATAAAAGGCTTTATTTCACAAAATAATATTTTTTTCACAAATGTAAAACTATACTTTCTCGGATTTAAACCATTGAAATTGCAGAATACACAACCAAATATTATAATAATCAGTTATCTTGAAATCATTGTGCGGGTTTAATGGTTTCAAGTTCAATATCATAAAAAAATATTTCAAACTGGCGCATTCATGAAAATATTCAAGTATTCTGCGTCACTCGTGAAAAAAAAAAAATTCCACAGGAAACGTGAAGAAATTACGTTTATTGTCTAAAAAGTTTCATCTATAAATTCATTTATTAGAAATAGTGCGTTTGCACATAAGTTTGTAATATCAAACACACTCAAAAGTCGTATATAAAACTTATATTTTACAAAACATCTTTGAAGCCGCGCAATATCTCCAGTTACAGAGTAGGACGGTACTGCTAAATGTATCAGGACAATTGGCACCGCCAGCAAGTGTCCCGGGGCGGAGTGTCTTGGTACACTCCTCGTAACACTTTGTAATGGACCAGCGTCCGACTGTATCCAGCAGTAATTTGGGAATCTGGAAACGGTTACTATAATATAGCTAGACAGCCTATCCCAAGAGTTTAAAATGATGAATTTATTCAATAGAAGGAAATGTAATAAAAGAAACTATCTGATCTTGCCATGCTTGTGTATTGATTCCTCGGTGGTCATAAATCGTGCGATATTTCTGTGAATTGGCTGTCACAGGCCTCTATACAATCTCCGAGTATTTGATATCGCTGTTCGTTAGAACATTCCATAACTCACCACAATTAGGCGATATAGCTACAGTGCCAAGAATGCAAGCCTACTCGTAACGCATGATAGATGTTATCTTGGCCGCCCGGTCGATACTAGTTTCGGGGAAATTTCAATACATGTTAAACCACCTTATGATTAATGGATGTCCCGCCGACAAAGAACCAAACACCAAGTTGAGAAAAGGTCAACATCCGCGGAAGAATATGTCTCCTCCGTGATGGTGATCGCCGGAGACTGATAACTGACCCGTCTCTCCCTCCGCCATTACTGATATCAATTGCATTTTCTTGCTTGACTTTCTTTTCTCGTTGTAGGGCCATTTACTGTTTTATGTGTAACAGGCGTATGATGTGTATAATATATCGTGTAGTTTAGACAAGTATGACATAACTTGTAAGAGAAAGAACACAGATGAATAATGTTCAGACACAGCCTTGGTCTCCAAAGACTACCAATTATCAAAATGAAAACAGGAAATGGAACTCTTCAATGATTGTAACCATGGCGACATAAAAGGAATATCGACACTGACGTCGTTCGGGTTAGCAAGGTTAATATTTTATGTTCGATTATTCTGCAACAACAAGGAACACTGTCAGAGATAGCACTGAGTCATGTTCGAATCATGGCCAGCCCGCCAACATAAACAGTTATTGTTGCCTCACTCGAAAGCCGAAATTAAATTTACCATGACATGCTGATGAATGAAATTACTTGAAGCAATCCCGAGTTTCTGTAGTGTTATTGAGTTCATATATTTAAAAAAATGTAAAACAAAATGTAGCACATGTTTACTGTACTGTGTTCTGTAACATATACCGGTTTCCATATATATCTGATTATTTCACTCCCAAATATTGTTTTCTTCATCTGAACTAAGAATTTGAGAATTTATATATTTTGTTTTATGTCCTTTTGGGATCTGAATTAATTTGAGGACGTGTCTCCATATGTGTAATGCAAGTGTATGCACACATGCTGAAGGCGGTATGTTGGTGTATTTTTCGCCTTGCGATAGCACGTCCTGTTGCCAACTTCAAAGTGCTATCTCACTGAAATACCAGCATGGAGGCACCCACCACAGCGTTCCGCTCGGTCACATTATACTGACAACGGCTTATAATAGTTTTTTCTTTCTTAAATCATAGAACATAGATTATAATAATGGTTTAATATGTATAATCTTTATTTCAACTTATATTATTCACTATTGATGGCTCGGTTGTAAGCGCGCATTTTTTTATTTGTGAGGAAACCGGAGTATCCGGAGAAAACCGGCATTTTTCGGGAAAATGACCCTATACATTTTCATGTCCGATAGGAGAATCGAACCCTGCCCGCCTTGGTGAAAGGCAAGTGCTCTATCCACTGCGCAACCAGACCACCCATAGTTTTTATACGGTTGATAGCCCGATTAGCTATGGGAGTCATCATTGGGGAAAAGTGAAACTAAAAACCCATAGAGACAAATATTGAAATACATTATTTAACCATCTACAAATAAAAAAAATCACACCTGTATATGATTTTTTTTCCGTTTCATTTGAATTAAAAACGTCGAGGATTTATTTATTTTATTTAATGCTTATTAACAGCTTGGTTTTTAAGGGCGTGCATTCATATTTTTATTGTACAGCTTATGTGTGCTGTGGGCAGGTTATGTAGGTGTATATGCCATAAAGATAGCACGGACTTGATGCCGACTTTAAAGTGCTACCTCACTGAAATATCCTACCGAAGGCACCAAGCACAGTATTCCGCTTCGTGACATTATACTGACAACGGGTTAACCAGTTGCTTCTTTCTTTAAACGAAGAAAACCGATTCTTATAATGGTTTATAGCCCGATTATGACTGGAGTCAATATTTGGGGGAGTGGGGGTGGGGGTGGGGGGTGGGGGGTGATCTTCTCATATATCAACAGATAAAAATCATATCTGTATACGGGATTTTTGTTAATGACAATATTCTTAACTAGTTTTTAAGTTTCTGTAACATTGAAGAGTCTGTCGAATATTAGTGCATAATTCAAACCTGTGTTTTATAATTCGTTATCGTTGTGTATACACATTTCCAATAGCTCATGGTTAGTAAAACTTTCATGAGGTAAGTAAGCCGACCGTGATATATTTACCCTCCACACAGAGTCGTATCTCCACCGCAAGGGATTTAACTACAACCCGATATAAATACCCTAACCCTTAGTCCCGTACCCATTCTACAAGTGATTAAACTTGTATCCGAAATAAATAACCCAAGCCTAAGATACGTATCTTCTCCACCAGGGATTTAACTATCACCCGAAATAAATACCCTAACCCAAATATACGTATCCTCTCCATCAGGGATTTAACTATCACCACGATATAAACAACTAAACCCTAAGATACGTATCCTCTCCACCAGGGATTTAACTATCACCACGATAAAAACAACTACACCTAGGGATACGTATCCTCTTCACCAGGGATTTAACTATCACCACGGTATAAACAACTAAACCCTAAGATACGTATACTCTCCATCAGGGATTTAACTATCCCCACGATATAAACAACTCAACCCGAAGCTACGTATCCTCTCCATCAGGGATTTAACTATCCCCACGATATAAACAACTAAACCCTAAGATACGTATCTTCTCCACCGGGGATTTAACTATCACCACGATATACGTACCCTCTTCACCAGGGATTTAACTATCCCCCCGGTATAAACAACTAAACCCTAAGATACGTATCTTCTCCACCGGGGATTTAACTATCACCACGATATACGTACCCTCTTCACCAGGGATTTAACTATCACCACGATATAAACAACTAAACCCAAAGATACGTACCCTCTTCACCAGGGATTTAACTATCACCACGATATATACAACTAAACCCTAAGATACGTATCCTCTCCACCAGGGATTTAACTATCACTACGATATATACAACTAAACCCTAATATACGTATCCTCTCCACCAGGGACTTAACTATCCCCACGATATAAACAACTAAACCCGAAGATACGTATCCTCTCCACCAAGGATATAACTATCACCACGATATAATTAACTAAACCCAAATATACGTATCCTCTCCACCAGGGACTTACCTATCACCACGATATAAACAACTCCCCCCAAAGATACGTACCCTCTTCACCAGGGACTAAACTATCACCACGATATAAACACCTCAACCAAAAGATACGTATCCTCTCCACCAAGGATATAACTATCACCACGATGTAAACAACTAAACCCAAAGATACGTATCCTCTCCATCAGGGATATAACTATCACCACGATGTAAACAACTAAACCCAAAGATACGTATCCTCTCCACCAGGGCTATAACTATCACCCGATATAAACAACCCCAACCTAAGATACGTATCCTCTCCATCAGGGATTTAACTATCACCACGATATAAACAACTAAACCCGAAGATACGTATCCTCTCCACCAGGGATATAACTATCACCCGATATAAACAACCCAAACCTAAGATACGTATCCTCTCCAACGGGATTTAACTATCGCAGATGTAAACAACTAAACCCTTAGATACATATCTTATCCACAAGTGATTTAACTAACATTCGATATAAACTACCCAACACTGAGATGCATATATCCCCTACCAAAACATGTACCCGAATACAAAATATATACATAGTTTTATTTTGAATAAATAAATAGCCATGATATTAATTATCCCAACTATGATTAATTACCAATTTTGTGGGGATAAGTACTAGTTAGCCATTCACAGTAATTCCAGGATATAACAAGTTCGTCTTTATGATATCATTACGACATCTCTGAGATAAATTACCGACCGCTCCGTTTACTAGAGTGAGTAGCTCTTACATCAAATACTTAATCGCTGGCCTTCTCCGAGATAATAATGTTATCACGAACGTGATGATATTAGTACACGAACCGTGCCCGGCGTGAAAAATACATTTCTTTTAAGAGTCAAACAAATAAAACAAACGATTCAGTCCATCAGCTGAGCAAAATAACCATAAAGTTGGAACATTATTTTTGTATTTTGACAAAAAGAATTTACGGGGTTGTCTGACACGCACAATAAAGCTATGTATAGTCTCTTCCCATTTGATCTTATTACCAACATCTGAAACGGCGTCGGAATCCGGAATATAAAATTTGTGATTGGAGTGCCCCCTGGGGAGCCGAAACATGATAAGGGGGGAGTAAGTGGTCAGACAAATGCAAGCTTCTCTCCGTTAGATACCAGTCCAATGTATTGATATTTCATTATCGTTTGTCGTTCTAAATTGCGTAAACGAGGTTGGATTGTTTTTAACACCACATGACAGTCAATAAGATGTATTAGAAGTCAGTGCTCCCTAAGATCTTCGAATCCCATGTGGCCGAAACAGACGGGCAGGGAAGTCATTAGGTGGTAACATCAAAGACGTAAGTCACCACGACACGCTAAAGATGAACTAGGGCGCAAGGGAGTTGAGCAGTTTTCTCAGGCGCAAGGAGTAAATACACAGCCCTTCTGGGGCACCAAGGAGGAGGGCGGTATTCTGGAGCACAAGTTGTATCCTTGATAGTCCATGGTTTTTGCTCACTTACGCCCTATGCATGCAGAGAGCGTAAGTGATCGTAACCACTGGAGAATTGAAAATTGAGCACCATATAAGAGGACGTTTTTCTGGGTTGGAAGGAGTACATACAACGCTTCTTGGGCATCGGAGGTGAGGGCGGCTTTCTTGGATGCAAGGGGTAAAAATAACTGCTAAGGGCTGCTGGTTTGCCAAGGAGGGAACAATGCAATCTGCTGCTCTTTCTGAGGGCCAGGAAGAATATTTAGGTATCAATGAAGAAGGGACTTTCATTTTGGACGCCATTTTGTTAAGATCCTTGTGACGAAGAGCATTACTTAGTGTTCTAGACCATCATTTCTGATATAGATTGCAAAAACATATTGTTTCAGGTTGGAATTGTACTGAGTCGGGAAAGTCTCCAACGAAAAATGCACCATTATCGGAATACTTGAGAAACCCCTGGGATCTCATCCCATGTCGCCACAAAATGATGAAGGAAAGTTGCAAATACGTTAACAAATTTTGGTAAGAAAGGACGAGGAAAAGGGAGGACGTCGAAGATAAATGTATTGTGAGCTAGAAACAACTAAAATTGCAGAAGGAGAGGAAAAGGAATATATTCAGAGGCCGTCTGCTTGGTCCTCTAGTATATACAGTCAGGGAGTCTGATATATCCGGGTACCTGTGACAGGTGCATATCGCAACAGATCCGTATTGGGATCATAAATGTAGTTACACGTTTGACATGTTTTGAGACATTATTTTCCATACATATAGTTTGTTTTGAACTCCCAGGAATTGCTGAAAACATGCAGAATATAATGTATCATTCAACATTAGCTTCGGTCAATTGTCCCAACGGGAACTTCGGAGCTTAGAGTTCACATATGATGATACTAGCAAGGTACTAAAATTGTACTCGACCGACAGAATAAGATCATTCTATCATGCTATCTCAATGAAATACCATGCCGAAGGCACCCATTACAGCATTCCGCCGGGTCACATTGTACTGATAACGGGTGAACCAGTTGTTGCCATTATCCTAAATATTGAACGTTAAGCAGGGAATAACAACTACCATTTTTAAGGACTTTGGTATGTCCCGGCCTAGGGACAAAACCCATTGCCTTCCTCACCTGGGCGAACGTTCAACATTGAAGCAAAAAGTAAGGCATTGCCAAGCAAGGCACTAGAAAATTAAAGGAAAATAGAAAAAGAGGGAAATATAAAGATCCCAACTATTGCAATTAGTGCAGCAGATCTATTGTGGTCGCTTTTGTGTACCCAAGTAGAGGGCACAAAAGCAAATCCCCAATTCTACAGGGTGTTTGACATTAGTCGCCTCTGACGATACACGCAGTGGGTAACAGCAGGTTCTCGATCCCCGACCTGCAGGGGACCGTATTAGAGGGAGTTTGTTTGATAAATTCGAATATGAATTCTAGTATTTGTATATAAAGAAAAAAGGATAGTCTTAAGGACTACAGCCAACCACAAGTGCACGTGTTGAACGTGGCGGGTTCGTGCCGAGTGCAAAAGAAAAAATGGTCTAAATGTTCAACATTGTTATATGGAATGTGTCATGTTACAAAATGTCTGCTTTGATAGTTATTTTTAATTAAACATGCTCTATCCTTTTTATTGTAAATGCTAAATTCATTCACCCATGCCACCAAGCATACTCGGTCTCAAGGGGAAATTTGCACTTACGCTTATTTTTGAATGATAATGAAAAACGTGGAAAATGTGGCCAAGTTACCCGGGGTAAATAAGCGTTAGTGCGATTTCCCCCTGGGGTCGAGGATGGTCACTAAGCAAATTACCCGTAATCATCATTGATGGAGGGTGAACCGTTAAAAGGAACACACAATCCAATCCTTAGATACGTATCCCCCACTAGCGATTTTACTGACTACAAAACATAAATTAACGGCACATCATCAATTACAAATGTGAATTAGGGAAACAAATGACTAAGGATAAATCGACACAACATGATCAGTACATCGTCCACACCTATTGTGTGAATTTTATTATCAATGATATTTTCAAATTAAATAGACTTCCACGTGAACAGACACGTTTGTGTCGGGTGTTTGCATACAATAAAGCAAAATGATCCTTGAGTTTTCTTGATGACTTAAATTGCATTTTCAAAACACAAATCGCTATTTTGAGTCCAAATTTTGTTTTTAAATGTGATGCTACAGAGGCTGCACGCAAGTATTTGATCAGAAGGTGATGAAAGGGATCCTTTGATGTAGACCGACGCCAACAGTAAGGTTATTATTTTTGTAGCTATTGTTGATTT
The DNA here is from genome assembly GCF_002113885.1 of Mizuhopecten yessoensis. Lineage (NCBI taxonomy): Eukaryota > Metazoa > Mollusca > Bivalvia > Pectinida > Pectinidae > Mizuhopecten > Mizuhopecten yessoensis. The sequence continues at coordinate 308,710 of NW_018408747.1, read as the reverse complement.
CTTCAAACAATGTAATGACAACAGTGCTCATCATGTTACGTATTGCTATTCATTATAATCATAAAATCATTTCCAGCTTTTCGTACAGATCCACCAATCCTGAAATTTAGAAATCAGAAATACATCAAGTGAAATTTCCATTAAATATGAACTGATGCAATTTCACTCAACATAAATCGCAGATTACGAGGTGGTTCTTTAATCAGTTTGTGTCATCAGCATACACATTTCAACCAATTGATAAATGATAATATTCTGTTACAAACCATTCAACATTCATAGGAACCCCCCCCCCTCCCCTCCCAAAAAAAATTTACCAAATGGAATCGTTGAAACAAAGCCAGTTTATTGTGTACATATAATCTGAAATACAACTTTTGTATTCGACACAAAATTGTACATTTTATACAGCGACTTAACAATCTTTTGATCTCCATTTAATTCGAAAGTGTAATTTACAAAACTTTCGAATTTAATTAATAAATGACTTGAGTGCAATAAATGCAACAGCAGTGGAGTAAGTCGCTTTAAAACAAAGCTGATCATCAGTAATAATGGCATTTTATTTATCGCAGTTCAAGACGTTATTTCAGATAAATAGCTCCCTTATACAGCTTTCTAGTGCTGTTTTCTCTCATTATCAGTGTCATTAAGATCGGGTTCTTTGTTTATTGTTTAAACTACAATGTCACATAACCGCACTTCAAGAAAAACACCCTGGCTCAAATACTTTCATGAAAACTTCGTTATACAATGAAACTAATTTTCGTCTCAATGTAGAAATATTTCCTTTACTCTTCTTGTCTTAGGCAACACGAGATGCATTGAGACCCATGGCCATTGGATTGATCAGGAAAGGAAGACAGAGAGCAGGCTATGGTGTCGATATAGCGAAACCCACATGTAACTTACTGATGTCTATAATAATCACTGTGAGTGAAAATTATGAAAAACATTTCTATTTAATACTAGAAATATCGTATAAATAATAAAAGTATCTATTTTGCAACTTGATAAGTGAAGATCCACCAGAACTCGAATAAATCAAAGGGGATGTAATGGAATAGAAATTAAAACCACGTCGTAAATGTACCAGAACAAAATTCAGCACATCGTCAACATAAAGGGGCCCAAGTTACCACAGCATCCAAATACAAAGACACTTTTACCAACACATATAAAGACAAAATAGTACATAATCAACTCATCAAGACAAAATAGTACATAATCAACTCATCAAGACAAAATAGTACATAATCAACTCATCAAGACAAAATAGTACATAATCAACGCATCAAGACAAAATAGTACAAAATCAACTCATCAAGACAAAATATTACATAATCAACACATCAAGACAAAATAGTACAAAATCAACTCATCAAGACAAAATAGTACATAATCAACACATCAAGACAATATAGTACATAATCAACTCATCAAGACACAATATACAGTGCTCCATAGTATAAACGTACAATGACAATTACTTGTCGTATACAGCGTCAACAACACAACAGGTAGACATGACAAGCTCCAAGGTGCGATGATTTTCTTAAGTGTAAAAGGGCAAGTTTTTTTCTGGTAAACCATGAACTATCAAGATTCTATACAATGATCAAGAATAACACTATACCAATTTGTGCGGTATGAATTGTATTGCTAACCTTACTGTGATAAAAATAACTTGAATAATATTTTGGAGTATATTTCAAGCAAAAAAAAAGAGTTAAATATACAATTATACACATTCTGTCAGCAATTAAGCATAAAAATACACCTGTACAAGAAGGCAAATAAATGTGAAAATTGTTGGGTAGTAACTATGAATACAAAACAGGGAATGCGAACGTTATAGATTTCTAAGACTTTTTATTTTGCTGTATTCAACAGCAATTTACAGAATGTTCAACACTACACCACTTTATACTAGATATATCCAACTAATGGCGCATATAACACCATCCATCAAATCAAGTAAATTCACAGATAATGATGAGCTATAATTGATATCGGGGTCATCTTTACCTAATGGGCATGATACAAAAATGTGATAGATCAAATCCGAATAAATAATTTCTATTTTATTTTCTGTGAGTTTCCATTTGGATTCCTTTAAAGGGGCATCACGCTGAAGTAACTTTTTTTTTGTCTTTTTTCCAAATACTACATAAACATATCAAGTGAGACTCCTTATGGAAAATGCCGATCGGATTTGGCTGAAATAGATTCATAAAAATGATTAAATCTAAGATAATCATCGGTATTTCTACCTGTCTGACCAACGTTTTGTTCAGGGATTTCCCTCTACTAGCGCATGCGCATAGCACACCATTTCTTTGTAAACAAAATGACTGGCCNAGCTAAATAAATTTAAATTCTTAATATTGGCAAGTGTGCAATTAACTTCTGATGATGAATAATTACTGTTCAATAAGTTTGAATACGGAATTAGAAATCATATAACTTGGTTTCATAGTGCGGTAAGAAGTTGCAGTTGCCTGACGGCCCCTCTCTGAGGGCCCCTTTGTAAACCGTTTCATCTCGCTCGCACCACTTGTGTTTGCTGCCTAATCAGGTGACGTTATCGGCGCTATTTTTAGCCGGGCTTTCCCGAACAATTCAAGTGGTCAAACTGGACATTTGGAACGGACTATGAATATGGGGATAGCGAGGTAACATAAGTGGAAGTGCATACAATACATACATTCATTAAAAAAAAAAACGCCTTTTCACGTGATGTCCCTTTAAGCAAAACAATTTTCCGGTTTTTTGTTGTTTTTGTTTTCATTTTTAAATGAGATATGGTAGGGATCTACCCGTTGTATATGTTATCTTTCTATTAATACTACTAATGCTATCGACTAATATGTTCGGTAAGTACAATGGATGAGGAGATACAATTGTATTTTGATGAATGATACATTTCTTTCACTTACCTGTAATAACAGCGTTTTAAAAAACCCTGGATACTTCAATCCTGTTATATTCATCAAATTCTAGGAAACTGAAATGATACACCCCAATTCTATAAAGGAACACTCCTGTGTCGAAGTGGACTGTATACATTTCCAATAGAAATCCAAATAAAAGCTAAAATGATGAAAGAATTTAAAAACATAATACACATTATCAATGTTTGCCCAAGGAACTTGGAGTGACAGATAACATTGTAAATAAATGAACAAATAAAAACATACACGTTTTTGTCATTAAACGATTTATTTGTTAAACCGATTATAAAGAACTTTTTACAGGTTTAATTGATTAAAAAGACTTTCACGATATTAATATGGAATCTAAAGAATCCCCTATTAAATGCGATTTGGTGCCGAAGAAGTGTTTTTTTAGAACTAAGTCCTATAGCAAGATAAAAAAAACACAGGAGTAACATTCCGCTTCTCAAGCATAAAACCCCCAATGAGACTGGCCGATGTACAAGTATTCCGAGAGAAGAACAAATATGATAGTTACGTGTCAGACATGGGCGATCTCTATTATTATTTGTTTAAATGTCATTACGATTTAGTACAAAAGTCTATAAACAGTTGTTTTATCTAGCTAACACAATAGTTTTATGAAAATCTCCAGAGAAGTAAGAATATATAAGTTACGTGTCAGATATTTAGTTTAAACAATATTTTATTTCATCATTTGCACACTACATTACAATACAGTACAGATACAACGAGGATCGGAAAACAATCTATAAGCTTATATTAATTCCTCTCCAATGTCAGACATTTGCGATCTCTATTATTGTTTGTTAAAATGTCATAACGATTTTGTACAGAATTGTATTACTGTTGTTTTATATAGCTACACATTTTTTTTTATATAATCACATAGTAACTAGAGACCTTCGGCGAAACCCAAGGGTTCCCGAATGCACTATGTGTCACCAACAGAGAAACCCTTGGCTTTGAGATAGGATGTTACACTGTAGAGACTACTTCCATTCACAATCTGACAAGTAGCAGTAAGAACATTTCTACCAAAAATCAAATTATATACATATAGCGCCATGTTATATTCTAGGTGTTTAGAACGTATATTCTCTCTCCATTATCTGTCATACTCATTTCCACTTTCTCGTTTTATTTTCCTATTTATTTATTATAGTTTCATTCCGATCTTTTGCGGAATGGTTGCTTTATTAACTTCAGTATTATTGGAGAAGGTTTTTCTAACATAGAATTTGATATCTTCTTGATAAATCAAAACATACGCGTTAAGATATATTTATAGATATTGTTTGATCAAATTCCTGTGTCAACGGAGGACGTACGGGACCACATTTAGCTAATTAAAAGAAACCATCAAATATTTTTTTTATTAGCGAGTACTATAAAGGATTGATTCTATTATAATAATCTAAATGACATTGACAAAATCCAAATTTGAATGTATATTTTTGAAAATTTACAGAAATAATACATAGTCGACTCGATACGAATCAGTGTATTAACTCGAGTTAGCTCGCTTAGAACACAGTTACTGTCTGTTTTGTGACGTGACAGGCAAATGGTGTTCAAGACCATTAAGATGGCACGGATAACGTTACCGGCAATATCTACCTTACAAAATGTTGGAACAGATCTGAAAGAAATATTTGCCTCCTAAAGTAATGTTTTTATACAACAATGTCATCTTTAGGTAAACTTTTAAAACTGCTGGCTTCTCTTTCATCACCCATAACTTGGAATTAAATACACCTCAAAATCTACTTAAACCATGATGATAATGACCACACTCTCTAACAAACTTTATATTATTTACCTACATTATGACAATAATGTCACTTCACTACCATTTTTAAATGTTGCATTTCCTTTTGTTTTGGTGTTTTCTCGTTGCTTGTTGTTTTCTCTTTGTGCCTGCTATTATATTCTATTTTGTCTTTTTTTTGTTGACTCCATGGTTATGATCTATATTTTGCTCCATTTTTTTGTTAAGAATTAAATTCCAGTTAATTGAATTATCGAAATGTAATTTGAAAAAAAATGTATCAAGCTAATTTTTAAACGAAGACAAGCAATACCATACTCTTTTGCATAAGGACAATGTAAGATTCATGATATTGAGGGTAGCATATCATTATATCTTTTTTTCAAGATTAAATAACAAAGTTCTATCAAATGAACATACTAATGATTTGAAATTCTAAAAGTCTGTCATAAGTTTAAATCACGAACACTTTTTGTTGTGAAATTTGATAATAGATAGATAGGTTTCAAAGATGATTTGGGTAGCATTTATTGTCTTACATCATTGTAGCAAGCGTGTGCAAGTGTGAAAACACTAGATCGCCACAGTGCTAAAATAGAAATTAAATAAGGGTCAGTGACACACGCTTTCCGTGGGAATGATCACATTTTACTTTATATTTATACGAGTTGTCTACCTTTGTACATGTATGAACAAAATAGTACATAATCAATGAATTCCAACCAGCTGACAGTAGTGACTAAGATGTGATTACCTTCTCTTTGGCATTATTACGCCACTAGGAGGAGCTATCGGTGGATATTTGCTCGATTTGTTACCTGTACGTGTCATTGTGGCGGTTCAGAATTTTTTTTAGCAGTTGAATTGATGTACATTGCTGCGTCATTGTGTTTATTCGTAGCACTGATTGTAAATACATCACTCAGTGCCTATGTCACTGGAAATAAGTTATGTATTCGAGTTTTCTATTATAATACCGGATATTTGTTTATTAGTTCGAGACTCGAAATTCCAAGGGTAACACTCTCTTACGATCTCGGTAACACTAGCATGTGTCCTGTTTAATTGAAAGCTCCGTACCCGCCATCTTGTGGATGGACAACGTAAATAATAGTAATCATAATATTTGGAGGTTCTTATATACCACTTTATCACAACCTAGTTCGAAGGTCGTCTCAAAGCAGTTTATAAATTATTTTCCGTGTTTATAGGGCCTTTGCAACAAGCCAGTATCTTTCTCAACTCCACGGGAGCATACAGCCGGTGCTGCCATTTCGGAGCTCACAGCTAGCATTCAACCATTGTAGCACCTGTCCAACCACGTACACATTTACAGCTGAGAGGACTGGAACAAGCGGAGTAAAGTATATTGCTCAAGGATACAACACAGTGCCGTGCACTGACTCGAACCCGCAACCCATCGGTCACGAGCCCGACGTCCTACCACTAGACTACCGTGTCTCCATGCTAGATTAGTTTCATCCTTTATTTTACATCGAAAACATAGCTGCGTCAATACTGACCGGTTTTGAGGACAGGTATCAGCCTAGCGATTGGTTACTTTTTTTTTTTACATCAAACCAATCAGAAAGGGTACCACGTGCCTTCGAGTTTGTTATGATATATCATGGCAGTCATATAAAGACGGGGTCCATACATGTTCGCACAAGTCAAAAGCCAATAGAATGTCACACACCATTGACATTTCATAACCTTGACACTCCACCCGGGCATGTTACTTTAATCAGAGGTGCCTTGGGACACACCATCGAAACTGTTTAGTAGTAGAAAAGAACTTTCGATACTACCAAGTGTTGAAATGGTGACTGGAGATCAATGTTATTTCTACAATGCCACTTCAACAGAAAACATAGAATAAAATTTCCCCGCTTCTGCAAGCGACACCACAGTAGTCGCTTCACATGCTCATGCGGTTAGATATATAGTAACTGTATTCCTTCCTTGAACATTCCCCTGTAGGTGGGGGATCGGGAAAAGAATACACCTAATGTTACCCACTGCATGTATCGTGGGAGGCGACTAATGTGGAAACCCCCTGTAGGATTGGGGATTTGCATTGGTGTTCTCTATATGGGGACATAGAAGCGACCAAAATAAATCTGCTACGCCCATTGCAATATTTGGGATCTTTATCTCTCTTTCTACATTTATCTACCTTTTATTTCCTAGCGCCTTGCTTGGCAACACCTCACTTTTGGCTTGAATGTTGAGCGTTCGCCCAGGTGATGAAGGCAATGGCCTCTGTCCCGAGGCCGGGACATACGAAAGTCCTTAAAATGGTAGTTGTTATTCCCTGCTTAACGTTCAGCATTAAGGGGAATGGTAACAACTGGTTCACCCGTTGTCAGTATAATGTGACCGGGCGGCTGTGCATTGCTCTAGGCATGGTATTTCAGTGATATAGCACTATAAAGTCGGCATCAGATTTGCGCTATCAGAAGGAGGCAAGCACATCAACTTATCCTGTCTCCTGCATACACACACGCAAGCACGTATACACTTCACACATGGAGGCACGTCCTTAAATGACCTTAGCTGTTAGTAGGATGTTAAACCAAATTAAACCATCCCTGAACATTCACAGGTATGATACAGAAGTGAAACAGGGAAGCCTATTTGTCTTTATAAATTGTAATACCACAATCCTATCGAAATCAGCGTACCTAATTGGCCATTGCTGATCACATAGCTTTAAAAGTTTAACGTCGTGCCTTCGTTATTCGTTCGCGTTTCCCCAGATCATATTCTCGATTTTGATACTGTTCTACGCTATTAATTGTTTTGATGTGAAAAAAAAAAGATAATATTTTCTTCCTCACAACATATCATATTTCATGATAAATAAATGTATATTGGAATTAATTACGAGGGTAAAATAAATATAATTGATTTTGAAGTGTTCGTTGCGCGTAGTCAAAGCGAGTTCATTACTTTGACATTCATAACCAAGAAAAAACATTCCAGGATAAAGGTTGACGAAATGAACAAAATCTTGAATGTGGTTACTCACCGCATTTTCTTATCATGTTTTTTTTTTTAAATCTTGTTTCTTGCCTTTTTTTTTTTTATTAAGACACATATATATATAGGATGCGGCGTTTAATACAAAAAAGCATCAAATATGAACTTTCAAAAATGAAAGGAACATCAAGTGTTGGTGATTATTATCAACAAAATCAGCTGATCGGAGGAAGTTGAACATTTGAAGTTTGTGTGGAAGGCTGGAGTTCTGGCTGTTACTTTTTTATGGTTTTCTGTCGGATACTAATATCAAAAATAATGAATTTACAAACAGTGTGGTAACTTTTTTTATTGTGGTTCACCGTAACGTAAATATATGTATTGAATGGATTTTTGTTCATGTACATTGCGGCAATGAATAGCAGTAGCTGTTCTACATAGCTTCTGAGGAGCGCTAACAGGAGATGTAGATCAGCTACTGCTATTCATTGCCGCAATCTACATGAACACCAATCCATTCAATCCCTATATAAATTTTGTATGAACGTTTGAGCGTAACTTGTGAAACATAAAACCCCCACTAAGAACGTTTTGAAATGAACAATACCTCTTTTTACCAAATTTCAAATATTTTGTTCCTTTTTTCGGGGACGTTAATCAAACAAACGAATGAACGAGCGAATGATCAAGCAAAGAAGCAAGCAAACAAACAGATGAGCTTTATTTGCATACAAATTGTATTACAGACCTGTATTTCCAAGCCATACTTTACATTGGTTTAATCGTGATTGTAAAAGTCGACTGTCTAAAATCTTTCTGTTGGCATCCGCTCGGGTTCCGTAAGAGTACAGTACCCTTTTCACCAAAATACAGTTCAAATGCCTAGATCAGTCATGTTGGAATGAAACACACCATACCGACACTTTTGAAGTGGTAATACCAATAAACTAGTTATTTCGTCAAAATCCCACATTCATACTATCGTGTCACTTGACCGTTTAGTTCCCAGACTTCCAATCAATGGAAAGGTCAAACGAGATGAAATAAGTCGGCGTGTAATAAAAGGACTTTAGTAGGAGACGCAACAGCAGAAAGGGCATAAAGAAGCTATATAAGTTGGATAAAGACCGCTCCTATGAACTCCTCAACAGGCAATGAAGTACATCAGTGAGCCTCTAGACTTCTACAATAACTCCTGCCGAGATCGTTGATACATATAAGGGCACATTAGGGAAGTGCAATTTGTCAATATATTAGCCTAATTACCGCTCACAACCTAATAACACAAAGGTCATACGAGATATTTAATATGCTTTTTTATACAGTGATTTAAGAAGACGACGCACTTATTACTTTTGTGTGTATGGTGGTGGTAGATTTACTTTCATGCACCGTCTAAGGTGTAACATGCAATTGATCACGGCAGGCCTATTCTTACACAACACTGCATGGGCTGCAACAGCAAATAAGACACACCATATCCATATCCAAATAATAGCCACTATCATGGAGGGAAGTATTGACGGAAGATGGGTTATAAGTTCACAGAAGCCAATACACTAAATAAACCCCAAATCGTTATAAAACATACCATTCTTGGTTTCTTGTTGATTAACAGTAATATTTAACTAGTGGGATAAATCCTTTTCATGTCCCATTCGTGCTATCAAAATGTTCATCACACTTGTGAAATCTGCCTGTTATTTATAAAGAATTAAGAGTATCCTATATTCAGTTAAAAGGTACTAAAAATCAGTGATCAACGAGTAATGTCTATCTAGCCTGCTAAGTCAAATGCTACATTAAAGCTATTACTAGATTATTAATTCTTTGTAGGATTTTGTTGATATTTATCATTTAGTATCGGAAAAATAAAAATTTGTTTGCAGTTTCATCGAAGTAAGAAAATGTATTTATACGCATTCTAGTATTCTCATGGAGATTCAATAAACTGTTGACAGGATGTAAATGAAAGACACCATATTATTATAATTCGATTTTTTTCTCTAATATATTTTTCTTATCTTTGCAGAAGACCATCTTGGGTGGTCGGGTGGCGCAGTGGTTACGCCACTCGCCTTTCACCAAGGTGGCCGGGATTCGATTCCCCGTTTGGACGTGATAACTTATAGGGTCACATGCCTGACCAAGTGGGTTTCGTCCGGTTACCTCTCACATTTAGACCCCCAGCACGCTAACATCTTTGTCAACAAGAGTGATTAAAATAAGTTGAAATAATTTGTTTCATAATTGATGTTAAAATGAAAAAAAGATTATATAGTCATACCATCTTGAGCTCACATGTGACTGGCAATGGAATTGATGCTTATGATCCACTGTGACAGCTCTGCCTACTTGTGACCCTAGTTGTTAGTTCATGAAAATGAAAATACATAGATAAATAAATAATTAATTGTATAAAACATTAAAAAAGGTTACAGCTCGACACACATTTCCAAGTACGCCAACATACCCTGTCTCCGGCACACATACACGCTTGCATTCATGCATTCACAACACACATGGAGGCACGTCCTCAAAAGACCTTAGCTGTTATTAGGACGATAAACAAAATAAAACCAAATCAAACCTAACTTTTGTTTTGCCAGACGATGAAATAATATCGTAACCTCTATCTATCCTTAAAAACCGATTGAGTCGGTCAGTTTATTGTAAGCAGAAAAGGTTAAAACCTTTTTTCCTACAAACTGTGTAATTATTACCATCTTGTTATTTTACAGATAAGGTCATAAAATACAGTTTGATAGATCATTAAGACGCTACTATATAATCAAATACTGCTGACAATTGGATCAAGTTACGATGATGAAGGAGATGGTTATAAACTATATACACTTAATTAATTATCCACTGAGTGAAATGTACGCCCAACACGAACTTCATCTAACTCTCCCTTATCAGTTATGCTATCTAGGTTTAGCTATAACCTACGTAGTTGATCTTTATCATTTTCTTGAATGAACTTTACAAAATTTCCTTTCAGATTAGATTTCCATTTCATGAATAACAATGAATTCTTGAAAAAATCTAAAATCTTGCATTACTAACCTATCAACTCATACTGTAAGCACATTTACTACAAAAAATCTGATAAAGAACAATGGCAGCCCTCATGTCATCATCGAAATCCAATCTAGAGATACAAATCTAAGGTATCATCTACTCTGAACCCTTGGAATATGTGATGATAAAATCGAAGGCTCATGTTAGTTAATTGTTTGGTTCTAGACATTAAACACTGAACATTCCTAATGCTAATAGGCAGTTATTTCTCGCTCCTCAGACACAGATATCTCACGTCATAAAACTTGCTAGATTTTTTCCATCTCTTGCGATCTGTCTGGTACCTTTACATGACATTTCTCAAAATGTTCACACTGCAAGGTATTCATCCGCGCGTTGCAGCTTGAGACTAGCAATATTCATTATACGTATTCTGTTTTGTCATTACATGTATTGTTATGATGTACGTAATGTAATTAGATATCTGATATTGTAGATGAAATATATTCTACACTTTGAAATACGTTGTCTTCTTTGTAATGAAAGGGGAAGCATTTATATCTAGCGTTAATAGTGTATAGGCCATTTTTATTACAGGCCAAAGACGGAATATTTGTAGTATTTAGCAAAATTGAATACTTTATTTCGAACTAAAAGATCCGAGAAAAAAACCAATTACCTATTACTGAGCAAGATCGGGTTATCTCATTCTCAGGAAAGATTCTGTAACATCCTTACCTCGACTTACGCCTCGGTTGGGATTATGTTACAGAACCTTAGCCCTCGACTGAGATGACCCAATCTCGCTCATTAACAGGAATAGATTTTATTAATCTGTGTCCTTGTACAATCATTATTGCTTCAACGTTTAAACGTTAGAGGAGTTGTGATGTTAATATCGTGTCGGACGAAATGTTAAATTTTACATTTGTTCATGCAATACCTAAAACAAAGGGTAAATTAATAACATGAAACAAATGATACTGCAATATCACAGCATTTCCGCCTTTTACAAATTACAATTCATATTGTATTTGTGGTACGTAACAATAGTAGCACCACCTTGACAAATTATACCGATACTAGAAACATACATGCCTCCAAATACAGGGAAACCTTGGAGCCAGTTGCTAGGGTGCCAGCCACTGCAAATCTGTAGCAACAATGGTGAAATTTCGCGACGAAGTCAAGATAATTATTACATTATTTATATATTCAAAAAATGGAAAAATAGGCGACATATCAATTAAAAAATGGCTTTTGTCTGTGACCTTTTCTTTATTATTTCCACTTTTGTTGTCCTTTCGCTAGCACCAAGCGAGATGTACCAGTAGATGTACAACACAGCCAGAGGTAACACATTGCATGTTTACCTCTTCTGGTAATATGTAGACGTAAGCTTTTAGAATCCTATACCATTTCTCATGGAACACTTAATCGTATGATTTTTTTTTGTATGTTTATATGGATATATACGTTGAAGAAATGGTTTTGAAAATTGATTAAGACAACAATGAAGATCTTCTAAGGGGAGATAATCCGCTGCTTCCCGTTTATAAGCAGTATAATCCATCCGACTAGTCACATTGAACCACAAAGATAGTGTCTGTCGGCGATACCCTTTGCCCTATACATCTTATAAGTTATTTTCTCTAACCATTTCTCCAAAGACTCTTAACGAATAGTTCACATCCAATTTAAATCGCGGCAGTTCAGAACGACAGTTTATTTTGCATAATTTGATCAGTCCTAGTATTATGTGTCCGTCCAACAAAAAACCTGCCCATAAGGTTGGCTGGCATTACACGTGACACTTGCATCACCATATCCCTGACTATAACCGGAAGAATAATACATTCCGCCCTTAGTTCGTGAGGTCACTTTTCATTTAATGTCGTGCAGATTTGTGGCCTATTCTTGCAGCAGACCAACTCTATTTTTCACAGAACGTTAGGAATGTTGTCGGCACTAATGTTGAGCTGAATTGACAATACTAATGCAGGAAGCAAAATTCATTTCAGACAAAAATGCGCAAAGATGTGTTCATAAATTTGTACGTTTTATCTATAACAAGAAATCAAACGATTATGCAAAAAGTTTGAGAACGACTTGCATCCAAGAACCCTGATTCAAGATTACAAAACGGCAAGAAGTGCTCGGGGTAAGTAATAGCATTTCATAAAGGGATGATTTTTGTGTTATCTATTTAACATACTTCTTGTTTAGATAACTGATTATGTTTGAAACATTAGAATCTCGACGATACAAACCCTTAAGCTTGGATCTAGTTGTACATGTAGCACTGTAAGCTCGATGTCATTGTCAAATGTTTGTTTATTTTTAATATCTTTTCTCATTTATCATATTACATTTACAAAGATATAAAAAACCTAATAAATTGTGAACAATAAGTGACTAGAAACGTACATTTTTCAGTCGTTTCTTAAAACTTGACCGAGAGTGCCACATATGTCTACATGATAAGGTTAAAATATCTTTAGCTTCTCATCAAAAGGCTGAACTTACGAACACTAACTCTGCTAAATGAGTTGTAACATAAAGTTTTCTCGCTATGTCTAAGGTTTCGTCCAGGTCGTGATAAGAAATAGAATTGATTAGATAAGAACATTTAAAGAGGCTATGGACACACTCAAAGGGGAAAACAATGTCAATGGGCTTTTAGTTATGTAATTTATATAGCGAATCCAGTGTGGTTTGAACATGGTTGTTATTCAATGGCTCTTCTGGAGTCCGTACAGTTTTAAGGTAACCGTGACATCCCCTTAATTTCGTTTTGTACATTACTGTAGCACATTTGGGCCAGGCCACTCCCGTTGGTCATGGGGCTCTGACAGTTACGTGATAGTACAATTTATAACAATCTAAAGTTAGGCTGGTTGTTTCATCTCTTTTACTTTTTTTATAAAAGTACCGTAAGGTTGGTGTTCTTTTCTGAAATGATTTATAAAGGATACAGACATGCCGGCAGTATTGGTTTCCTGGGCATAGTCACAGTGCTGTTAGAGATACGAGTATCCTTAACATGTACTATTGTACTCGGTGGGACTATTGTAATGGCCATTACTATACTTACGTCTCCTTTGAGTAGTGAATAATGACATCACAAGTGTCTGCATAATATCAAAAGTGAGTTAAAAAACATCGTGTAGAGATTGAAATAGAAAAATATGATGTATAAATACCGTAAAATAAATGTAGGTCAATAGAATCAAGACCAACGTTTTTATATAGTTGTTCGAAGCTCCTTATAGAATATAAGTTTAGTTACAGAACTGCTGGTAGTCCTGTCAGTAATCATTTCACTGAAGCTCTTAGTTCAAAATTTTGAAATGTTAAAAAATCATTTAGGGTTAATGCATTGCATAGTGGTTTTAGTTTTGGCTTTTTAAAAACATAACACATCGAAGGAATACGACATGATTTTGACTGTTCATTGTGCATTTGAAATGAATACGCTTGTGATAGTGCGAACTGGTAACACGTATTCCGACCTATTCGAGTCCCTATTTATATCACAACCTATTTAATACTGACTCCGAACACTAATTGAAAATGATAGAATTATAAAAACAGTGTGAATCGTTTACAAGTTGTTTTGTTTGTAAACATCCAAATGGTTATCATATTTATTCCTATCAACGCTTTTAAAATGAATGAATAATAATCTTTTTGATTTGTGTCTATGTAACGACGGTCTAACCATGTTCTTGATGTGATCGTGAGCTCTCGATGTCTATTTTAATGGTTCCAACAGCTTCGACGAATCGAGGTTTGACTATAACTATATTCAAAAGAAGTTGATTTTTCCCTTTGCTTACATTAATATAATACTACAGAGAGCATTGATGAGAAAGTTATTTTAGAAATCGAAGATATCACGTTTTCACTCTGACAAGGTCATGCTCGCACCACTTTGCTAACGATGCAAGCTAACTAAACATATGTGACTATGATCTCAAAGTAGTGCTTTTGTGAAAGATAAAAAGGTATAGCACTTCAACGGAACGGTTTAATTGACGGGCTTTGATCTCCTGTAATCCCTTTTTTAGCATTATGATGAATTTGTGTTTGATGTTTCGACCCAATAAAATAGCTAATTATTCTGAAAGATTCTTTCGTATTATCACGACATATTCGAAGGGTACATATTAGATATGTAATACTGAGATTATATTTCGAAGATGGAAGGAATGAGCAAAAGAACATTTAATAAATGAATAGCTGAATTGGTTAATCATCAAATAAACGAAAAGCCGTGTGTAGGAATTTATCCTACAGCATGACAGAGGCTAATGGCGGAGGAGCATTCAAGTGCTCTTCTTCTCCTTTTTGGCGCAACCTTATCAAGGCGAATTTTGCAGGTATCTTGGGGCCGTGCATTAAAGTATCAGATGAGATGACTATGCAACATTTTGAAAGCCCTAGCTGGAGCCATTCAATACACTTATATCTTGAAATCAGTCTTCCAACATAAAAGCAAAAAAAAATCAGAAGTTTCTTTTTCGTCCGTACATTTATTTTAAGGAAGTCCATATAAATCATTTTGTGCTGCCTTTGCATTTTGTCGTCAGCCCGCCTCTATACGTCCAACTCTCGACGCACTCTTTACACTCGCACGTTCCTGCTGTCGACATAAAGTACCGATAGTTAATGTGATGACGTCAATGCTAAATATAATGGCCAATTACAAAACAATAAAGTATGAATAAAGGTAAGAAGATACACTAAGAGATATGAGATAGCTATTCCAATTTTTTTAAAACCCAAATGATACAATTTATTGATCATACATGAAACGTGATATATAATGGTCAAAAAAGCAATGAAAAACAACACTCCAAATTGACTCATCTTTGGCAGAAATGCCTGTTTTTTTTCGGATATTTTTCTTCCTTTGTTTTTTGAAATTTCAACTGTTATAACATTACATTTGTATTGTTCATTTGCGACGAATTTCAACCTACTGTTTAAATCGTATGGTGTTTATAACATAAAGATATATGCTTTATTTGTTACTCTATTTCAATTTAAAATTTATAACCGTTTTAGATTTTAGATTACTTCGGCTTTATTATAGTTTGGGGAGATTTCCCGGTCGTGATAGAATACGGGTAATATTTGGATGGTTACAATTCTTATATCAATGCTCACGTATCTTTTGCTATGACATTTGTACTGTATAGTTGTTTCTATTCTTAGAGCTATTATTTCGCGGTTGTCCTGTTCAGAACTATTTCCAGGTAAAATATTGCGCTCACGAGAGGTCTTTATATTTGGCAATTTTACCTATTTACGAATGTTGTATTAAAATTATGATATTGAGTTGGTGTTTTATCTCCATAACTTGGTAGTAAAAGGGTAAACAGGTTACATGTCTATGTATATTTTTAATTTTGCGCTATCGTTGGGGACCGCGATTATAGCTCGCGAAAATTTCAAACGATACATGTTGTACATGTGGTTCTCTGCCTCAAGTTCATTCACCATCTGCAAATTGTTCTAGTTAAACTTAAGATTGTTCCAAATAGATTTGGTAGCGTGTCGTCATGGCGATGGACTTGAATGGCGATGTGTTCTTGGAGCCTTTAAATGGAATATTTAATGAAATGACACGCTAAAAATCGAGTCGATACTGAAAATATTTATCTCCCAACGGAAGTTTACATAGTTCATAATGACATGACCTGACGTCCAGTGCGGTCAGTATTATCTTTTTGGAAAACCGGTGACTAAGATAGCTACGACCGAAATAACGCAATATCCGGGCCTTTCTGTAAAAGGAAAACATGTATATCTGTACAATACACACGCTGTCGACCGACAAAACAGTGTCAGTGAGTCTGATTTCTCACATAAGCGAGAATTTACCTCTCTTCGGCCAGAAAGACATATTCGTTAGCGCTAGAAGTTCACTGACAGCTGCCACTAAAACGTACCGTTGTAAAGTACGTAAAGTTGTGAAATTTCTCCATTACTGATTAATTACGCCAAGAAAACATTGTCTCTTTTCAATTTTTCCATATAAATTGTTCATATGGAGTACAAAACTACACTATTATGAGGAATTTTGTGGCAAGATCTTAAATAATCTTACTTCACTAAATTGTCCCTCTACAAGTGTTCAATTACGAGATCTCAAAAGAACTCGAATACAAAACATGTCTATTCGAACATCTTGCATATCAAATATGTGCAAAAAATTATTCTTCGATGGATTCCCAGCCACGTGAAAATGAAATGAGAAATGAAAATGCTTACAGAGCAGATAAAACGCATAAAACTTCCAGCAAAACCAATATCAACCTGCCATATACAGATTTTAAACCAATTATACGATCGGCCATTCCAGGTGAATGGCAATAAAGATAGTCTTTCGAGACCAGCAAAAAACCCATTTAAAGTGCAAATCAAAATATTGCGACGGTATGTGTCTGTCCACCTTTTTCTCCGGATGTACTATAGTGGTAGATTTAGTTTGTTTTAGAGCTATGTCCCTTTGATGTACGTGTAATTAAATTAGTTAGACTCCAATGATTCGTTAATTACTAGATACTAGATAGGTTAAATTATTCTTTAATTGTAAGCGTATGCAAATCTTATGTAATCAAGTGTTAGTGTAGTGATAGGTCTTTATGTTCAAGTTTGGACTAGGTTTGACAATTGGGATAATTAGGCTAATGAATTAATTGTAACATTAGACGGCGGCCGTATGGTGGTCTGTGCGCGTGGACTCTGGCAGCCAGGTCATGTGTTGCAAGAACGGCTACTCTTTATAATACGTGATAATTCCTTATTGAATGGTTTGTAACGTTACTAGTTTTAAGTTTTAAATTTTCCAAAACTTTTTGGAATACATTTGTTTAGTAATTTTCGGATTAGATAGAGCCAGATTAACATTGAACTTATCAATATTGGCATGAAAGACGTCGTATTATCAAATTTGTTAAGCCAAGTCCTTTTTTATTTAAATTTCTTCCTGGCTGGTTACATTGTTGAACATGTATCTGGGTTGATATTAGATACTGTTGAAATGAGGTTTGGAATCAAATTATGGTTTATTGAATAATGATCTGTATCCGGTATACTAGCTTTGCTAAGGTACATCCATACCACTAACAGTACATGTTTATAGCCTAATTGGTTAAACATCGTTTCCAAGCCGTTGTACCCATTCTGAAGCCCAAGCTGTTCTTCAAGTTCAAGTTTTATTTACCAAATGCAATACAGCATATAGGTTATACAATTACATCACACATGGCTCAGAATGAAGTACAATATACAATGTTTTGGTTTCTCACACAAGAAGAGGTTAGGCTTTCTTTAAAGTCTCCGGGTGCTTTAACGTGATGTGTGTCTATGGTTTCAATTTAATTAATCAGACAGTCAAATGGTAATTGTTTTTGACGGAGAAATATAAATGAGATGATAAATTACCCTAGCTGTTGATAGGACGTTGATCTCTATTAAACCAAAACATAAACCATATATGTTAAGTACTGTAGTATCATTTATTTCCGTGGGGTTGAATTTTCGTGGTTTCCATATACTAGCCTGTTTCAAGGACATCATATTTCACTGATTGTTGATTTTTCTCCTATCTATATCATACCAAATTTAAGTTTTCGTGGGGATTTGATGTCTTTGATTTTTGTTATCAACGAAATACACGAAATTTTATGTCCCACAAAAATCTATGATTTTACAGTATGTGTGTTATATACTGTGCAAGTCATATAAATGTAACCAAGTAATCATTTATGTTGAACCCTTTAGGAGGGGAGATAATTACCACTATGATATAGCATATGTCTTTAAGTAGAATG
The DNA here is from genome assembly GCF_002113885.1 of Mizuhopecten yessoensis. Lineage (NCBI taxonomy): Eukaryota > Metazoa > Mollusca > Bivalvia > Pectinida > Pectinidae > Mizuhopecten > Mizuhopecten yessoensis. The sequence goes on along the minus strand of NW_018408747.1, from coordinate 290,132 downwards.
TCGTTGTCATAGTTGTGGTAAGTGGAGTGTTAAGCCTGTTGGTACATACATTGTATATCCTGTTCGTGGTCTGGATGTGAGTCAGAACTACTTGTGTCGCGAGTTCGTCACAGGAAATCCATCCTGACAGACGTTTGTTACAGCGTCTCACGGCTTAAAGTGTTTACAATCCATATGTTGGAACACAATGATGAGAGGGGGATTACAATAAAATACGATACGATATAAAGAGGGCATGCTGATTTCATATTATAAACTTCTTAATTTGCAGGCAAACCACTAGAGTATTCAACTGTGGTTATTAACTTGAATTTAAAAAAAACCCACGTCATTTTTGTGTCTTATGGCGTACTCAATCTCAATTTTTTTTTTTAACTTATTGTCTAGACGCTGTTATTTTTATACTCTCCGACATGAAAACAATCAATTAAAAAAACACACGGTTTCTCACCAGACAAACCAGTAAAGTGCGGATAAATGTGGACTGTTGGTGTCAAATGATTCGTCACCTACGTATTTCGATATGTTTGTTTCTTCTTCTTCATTTCTTATTTTCCATATTATCTAAGACGTTACGGGTCCTTGCGTTAGGCACCTATCAAACACATGCAAAAGAACTTAGTCCATTACATAAGGAATTGTCAGCGGATTGATGCTCCCACAGTCATGTGTAAATGAGTTTTTTTTTCTTTTTAGACGAATATTGGAAAAGTCATGGAAATATTCATCAACGTTAATTAGCCTGTGTAATACAAAATTAATGAACTATTGTTTTATTTATGAACAATTATGATTTTTGTTAATGATAATGAAAATACCGCCTTAGTTAAGTCACGAAACGTCTCGTGAGAGGTGGTCTTGGCTGATGACGTCGGTGTATTGTTGATACGAATATAGAAGATTAAAGCCCCCTCCACTATTTCCACTAAGAAATCATAATAAGTCGCACACAAGGCATAGCTTGTAAACACACCATTGTAATGGAAAGCTAATGAATACAAAGTAACTGAATACACCTTAAAATAAAAAATGTGCTGATGACTTCAAAATTTCTTTTCTTTTGGTCATTTTAAATATATATTATTAGTATTGTTGATTAAGCAACAAGAGGTTACACTTTTAGACTATATCACATCATATTCCTATAGTAAGTAATCGCATGTCATATTGATAGATTTAACAGATTTCCTTTATTAAGTTGAAGATCATATTGCATCATCGAAATGCCGATCTTTTTGTTAATGATGTCCATTCGATTAAAGCAAATGAAGTTTAATAGAAAAAATAATAATAACTACATGAATAAATAAATAATTAAATAAAGCTATTGCACCTACAAACAAAACAATTGACAAATCATTGCATGAAAACATCAATTTCCAAGGAGGATAAAAATCGTTATTCAAGGTCAATGTGAAAAGCCAATAAAAAACATAACATATGGAACGAAATCATTAACCTCTGCAAAAAGGACAGGCTCAATTACCTGTGGCACCTGGGATACCCTGTCCAATTGTTCAACGTCACATTTATTCTAGGTAAATTAAGGAATCTCATGAAGAAAAACCGGAATGACTAACAGGGATGATCTTTTCAGAGAGTCCTTATAATTAAAACTCTATAAACATGGCCGGTATCCTACTACAAAAGAGAGAAACGAAGATGTCAATATTTCCGTTTTATTCGTATCTCCGAAAATAAACATATTCAGCCTTATACTACTACCCAATTACATTAACGGTTACTCTTATGACAATAAGCTCGACTGCAGATGGAGCCTCCATACACTAGCTTTCACAAGTTGGCATAAATTTGGAAAAGATGTGGCTATACATATTTTGGATGTGTAAATAGTATATCATAAGATGCAAACTCACATATTTGTTATGCACGTATGACTTGCTCATGCTACGGTTCACATATAATATGCTGTGAAAGAGAAGCTGTACCATTGCTACACTCTTTACACCCCCCTACCCCCATTATAAACAGTAAATTTATTAATTGCATCAATCAGTAAATCGTCCGACTCTCTAAATAAATAAAGTCGACTAATGCTTCGTTATCATCCCTCACACGCCACAATTTACCGGATGTTGTATAGAGCGGTCTTTGTGTCAACGTCCGGCTCGGCAAAGACTTGACCCAATTAACACAACTTACTGTATGCCTCCACTGGGAAGATCAACGGTCAGTCTATTCTCATAGCACGTCCGCACCTTTGGACGTCAATAATAGTTATTCTAAGACAATGAAGACCTTACCAGTGATATTACTCCTCATGTGTTGTGCTTCCCTCTGCACGAGTTTTAGCCCGGATGTAAGTATTTAATGATGGTAACACAGCCTCGAATGTTTAGAAGCTATGTTTTTTTTGTGTCGAAAATTTTGTCCAAAATAGTTGATGTTTAACTGAATGTTAATCACACAAAATACAAATATGTTCATTTCAAAGTCTCATGCTGAAAAAAACATACCATTCCTATTCAACTTAAACCACGACCGACAAAACGGACAAATTAAATGTCAAGTTATTCTTAAATGTGTTTTGCCTTTGTGAAAGTGTGAAAGGCCATCAAAAACATCTAACGTGTCCCCAAGACCTTGCTCGCTAGCATGTCTCTAGTTGACGGTAAACAAGTCTTGAACGATGTAATCGTTGAGAGGTTTGGTTATATTTGGGTAAAGACAAAAAGTGGAGACAGCTTTAACATACATTATATATGTTTTTGTTAATTAATTAGACATTTTCTTTTTTTTGTAAAGTCTTTATGTCTTCTCCTAGAAAACGAAGGTTTTAAAACTCCGTTCCACTGAGTATCCGTCTTAGATCTACATCAGATCGATCTGTATCAACATATGTTTTTCCTATGTTTTCTATACTTGAACCGACAGCTATAGTAAGGTTTTCAGTACTGATTATAGCTGAAATATGTCTCCTTCTAAAGCAACTCATTTTATTTATTATCAAAAAGTTTGATAGTGATTTTCTCAAATTATAACTAAAGCGATAAAGATATGTAAATGCTTTCAAACTATTGTGCATAGATCAAAATAATTGAAATTTTACTCTTCATTGAAAGTTAACTCTTTCATTAATTTGTGTGATGTAATCAAGTTTGTGCAATTTTTACCCATTCAGCATTTTTTGAGATCATTCAAATTACCAACCTTTACGGGGCTTATCTAATAAAAACAAATAAAAGTACTACACAGGAAGGAAAAGCTCCTCTAGAAGATTGTTGAAAAGGAGGGTCCAACTTACATATGCACAATACTCACAGAGCAGCATTTCTCTATTCACACGTAAAATAAGTACAAAAAATATAAGTCTATAATGAGATTTTTGTCCGAAATATTTGACATGATATAACCTTTAAATTCCAATGAATAATATCAAGGATTGTTAAGCCTTTATTTACGTGTGATTCGGATTAAGCGAAGATTATTTTGTAGTAATATTTGTAGATAATCTGACAGTACAACGTTTCATGGCTTATATTTACCATGTTTTCAGCTGGACAACGTTCAATGATTTCCTTATTACAACTTTGTAATAATCTGATACTGTTTATATTTACGTGTTTGATATGACTTTGGAAGATATTATACACAGTATCTATGACATTCTTATATCTTATTACTGTTTACCGGGAAGCGCCCAGTCAATTTTTCGCCCTTCGCTGGTAGAAACCATTTTCGCCCTTCACTGGTAGAAACCATTTTCGCCCTTCACTGGTAAACACCATTTTCGCCCTTCACTGGTAGAAACCATTTTCGTCCTGCACATGTTATTATTATGTTTAGCATTATGTACTAATATCCAAGTCGTGGTAATTTTTTCCTCATTACGAAGGGCAAAAAAGCGAAAGTTTAATTGCGGCAAAATGTTCCCGGTTTACAGTACAGTATATCTATAAAATCACCCACAGTTTAAGAAACTGTCTTCATTCCCGATGACGTTTATCATTTCAGTTATTACTAACAATTGGTACTTAATGTCAAAAGATTGAAAATGTATAGTTAAAATGTTTCGAAAATTCATGTGGAAAATAGCTTACGGGGAAAGGTGCCTTCAGGTAGTATTTCCTCTTTCTGCTAGTTTTTTCCCGGTCATGACACACTTTTGCCTACCTGTGGAACACAATTGTTTTCGGAGTCAATGTCTTGCTTTATGCGTACCTGTTCCGCCAGGTAGATAGTGTCAATCAGAAACCAATCAACCTTTTTGTCATACTTTGAATTTGATGTCACGTCGTTACTTCAACAGAATGACGGAAAGATTAGAAAAAATATAGATCCGGTTGGAAAATTTTCACATGCAATGTTATTGTTTCGTATCAACGTTTTAGGTTGGGAGTATTTTCAAAAAAGCCTGTTCAACGGAAATAGAAATATTTACTTAATATTTTGAATAAAGCTCTAGGCGAGGAAAATAATTTTAATATGATTAAATAAAAGTATAAAGAATATGAAAGATGGATGCAATGGTGTCAGTTCATTGTTAGATAACTAGATAATTTGATAGTTCACAAATGACGAAAGTTGTCTAACTATCTAAACATATCCCCATTTTATAGATATTGTATGTGATTATGAAATATGTCCAGTTAATTTTAAAATATTTATTTTTACAACTACTTTTTCAGCTTATTTTAAAGGCTTAAATGCATACTAATACTTTTTCTGATATGCAACACAGCCTTGTTCAAACACATTCTATGATGCGCAGTTACTCAAATCAATCAATCTGAATTTTTATTCAAAATTTATAGTCAAGATAGTATTAACAAAATAGCATCGTTAATCCACGGTTTTACATCAATTTTACATCAGGACATTCTAAATATCATTTATAGTTTATGGTTTTAGTCTTACAATTGCACCGAAGGTGTCTGATACTGTATCGTGAAATGGACATTTGATTGGCCATTTATGTTGGGGAGACGAGACGAGTGTGCATCATTATTGTATTTCAGGCACGCTGCCGTCATTTAGCGAGCTGTAATATTTCTCCTGTCTTAGAATCGTAAATGTTAAACCTGTCCTTGTAATCGTCGTCTGTATGAGCCTCCAAAAGGCCAATCCGACATGTCTGTCTTTGACAGGGAGCATTAGGGAATAGTTCATTAGATACTACATGTAACTCTATTACGAATTTTAACGTTCAAGGATTGGTATGACTAGTTATAGTCCAAAAGACTGAACAGCCAAGCAGTAAAACAGGAATAATTTGATATTTCGACTGGGATTTTCTGATTTCCTACAGCTGGCACTGGTAAACACGAAAGAGAAAAATGACATGAACTCACTGCCGTTCAAGCTTACTTCGCTTTATGCATTTTATTGGCCGGTGTTAGTCACGAACTCCATGCAATTCTTTGAATCTTTGAGTATTGTACTAAAGCTCTTTTACACTTCAAGAATGTTGTCTCTTTCACAAGCGAATGACACCTCAAATACAAATAAGTTAAAAATGATCTATATCTATTAAAGAAACAGTTTTGCAATTTAGAATATTCTTCAAAACTTACTTATGGTAGAAATAAACAGACATATTTTCAAAATGTTATTATCAAGAAAGGATTTGTCAATTTATTAGTTTGTATCAGGTTATCAAAAGCCCCCCCCCCCCTTTTTTTTTTATATATATATAAGGGCGTTCCAGTAATACTTTTCTATATGCAAAGGACATTTTCCAAAAACGATTGTAATTTCATATAAAGGAAATGTATTGCAAGTTAAGTCGATGTTCTGTCATTTCCATTATGATAGCCTGATTGACCTTTGGAAATCACAGGCCGCTTCCTTCAAAATTTACAGTTGAATTTAATAATTTCCCATTGTGCATCGACAAATGTGTTTCTCGTGAGTATAGTAAACCTACGCGTTTTAGTTATTTTTATTTAAGTAGACGTATTGTGTCAGGAGCAACCAAATATTCCATCATATTAAGATAATAATATGAAATAAAAATGTTTTTGGGATAAACTGTAAAGGTTCCTTGTTGTTCTAAATAGATCATTCATTGTTAAAATATCGTTTAACGTTTCTTCAAAGTTAAGGGATAAAGTCATAAATAACCCCTGAATGCATATAAAGAAACAAAGGTCAAGTATTGTTAAAAACCGTCTCCCTACTTGCACTATTGTTATTGACGCCATTTGTCGCTCTTTCCGTTGTTAATATGACAAAAACCTTCCCATGAGCGTAAATACGGACTACAAACAAGTGACTTTTACTTGAAAACTTTAAGAGAGCTCTCAGTTGAGGAATCGTGATATGTTCACACCTTTGATAGTAAACCCAGATAGGGCAAATACAAAACATTAAATATATAAGTAAAATTGAAACATTTATAAATTACAAAAATAAAAAAATAGCCCGGAATACTTAAATGTTCCTTTTATTTTGGTTTTATCTCGGTTCAAATAATAGCCTTTAATTTTCATATTTAAGTTGCTTTACTATTTTGTAAATATATGTTACCTATACCTATTATTAAGTTAAAATAAAGGATATTTGCAAGTTTCAATTTATTTTATCATTGTTAATTGTTGTTCGAACTTTGAATGTTTGAGAGGAAAACAACACAGAAAAACTGCAGAGGTAGGACTCCTGAACTCTGCATATCAAATTCTACACTTTAATTTTGTTGTCATAAAGGAATTATAAATGCACGGCATCAAAACAAGAATCCACTTGATGGGCTGCACAGTGTATGATTAATAAATGATCCATGAAAGACGCATAATGTAACAGAATAATATTAATCTGCTTCATTTTCTATAAAAAGGGGGAAGATCTCAGAGTGGAACCTTCTTTGCGCCTATAACTGATGCCAGTGGTCCCTTTAGCTTATATACACACTGTGTATATATGCAATCTTTAGCACGAAGGATACACTTCAGTTGTATGCACTGGTACCCATATTTAATAGTCAGATACTTGTTCAATGTCGTAATACATAAATATGTGTCACGAGAAAATATATTGGTTAACTTTTCAATTTCACAAATTGAATCAGGGAAAATATGGAATTTTTTTTTTTCAAAGAATCCTTTTTCAGATTTTTTTCGAAGAATATGGTTACCTTGACGACAAAGCTTCAATGCCAACGGATGCAAGCCACAGCCCGGAGGATCGGGAACGGGCTATCAGGTAATACACTATTGTAGTAAGTTGTTGTTTGAGGATTATAGAGAACATAGATTAACATGGGCTCCCTTTGATAATTGGTAGTTTAGGATGTTATCAGTAAACAGTTATATGTATTTGTCGTATTTTTGTGCATCCATAATGATGACTATATACACATGTTCATATTCTGCAACTCACTTTATAAACATTATCAGAATATATTTGTTATCGTAGAATAAAATCAATAACTCTCCCGATGAAATACGTTTTTTTCTTCTGACGTCACATGTTGACCTTGCTCAATGTCAAAAAACAACAATTGATTATTGGTACGCATTTTATTTCAATAACACGGTTCCGTCAATGTCGTTTTGATTCTATTTTTCATTTTTTTTTAATCTTTTTTATTGATTTTATGTTTTATTTTATATATACTATTTTGTTTTCGTTTTCCTTGGGTAAAGTTTCTTTTGTATTGTAGACATTTCCAGAAGGTAGTTGGATTACCAGAGACGGGAGTACTCGACAAAAAAACTCTCCGAAAAATGGCCGGTGAACGATGCGGAGTCAAGGATCTCATTCCCCCTAGGAAGAGAGCTACACCCGGTGGACCCCTTCCCTTCTATGCAGTAGGTTGGTTGGATCATTATGTTTTACTTCATATTAGCATACTCAAGACATATTATGAGGAGGTTGTTATGAATATATATGAGAACTGTGTATAAGGAGTTCGTTATGAATATTTATGAGAATTGTGTACAAGGAGATCTTTATGTATTTATGAGAATTGTGTACAAGGAGATCTTTATGTATTCATGAGAATTGTGTACAAGGAGATCTTTATGTATTCATGAGAACTTTGTACAAGGAGATCTTTATGTATTCATGAGAACTGTGTAGAAGGAGATCTTTATGTAGTTATGGGAACTGTGTAGAAGGAGATCTTTATGAATTTATGAGAACTGTGTAGAAGGAGATCTTTATGCATTCATGAGAACTGTGTATAAGGAGATATTTATGTATTCATGAGAACTGTGTAAAAGGAGATCTTTATGTATTTATGAGAACTGTTTACAAGGAGATTTTTATGTATTCATGATAACTGTGTACAAGGAGATCTTTATGTATTCATGAGAACTGTGTACAAGGAGATCTTTATGTATTTATGAGAACTGTGTAGAAGGAGATCTTTATGTATTTATGGGAACTGTGTAGAAGGAGTTCGTTATGAATATTTATGAGAACTGTGTAGAAGATCTTTATGTATTTATGAGAACTGTGTAGGAGATCTTTATGTATTTATGGGAACTGTGTAGAAGGAGATCTTTATGTATTTATGGGAACTGTGTAGAAGGAGATCTTTATGTATTTATGGGAACTGTGTAGAAGGAGATTTCCCCCCGTCAATACAGCTATTTCATGAACAAAATGTATAAGACTCACTCCTGTCATACATATCTTTTTGAGTGTTTTTTTCAAATTCTTGGTCACTTTGCCGTGATCAATTTCACGTGTCAGGGTCATTCGGGGTCATTGACGTCATTATCAATCGCCATCAGGGGTTCATATGCAAATGAGAAATCTTTGGACGGTATCTCCTGGTTATACTGCCGCAAATTATTTTGATTGACTAATCAAATGTCGTGATACATCTCAAATGAATTAGAATTATGTATCACTTTCACTAAAAGTCCATTATTTCGGTATTAGAGTATACATATTGTCTAAACGAAGAAAATTGTCAACCAATATAATCGTATGTCATATTTCCGGTGACGGTTACATTTCACAAGGTTATTTGGACAATGTTAACCTACTTTGTAAATCATAGTACAGCACACATCTTTGCGGTTTCCATCATAAAGGGCCACTTCCGGCGATAAGTTCATCAGGAATTTGCAGGTCATCGCTTGAAAGATTCACTTCCTTTCCACGCTGAAAATACTTCTTATCATTGGAAAAGTTACTAACTCTATAGAAAATTTTCATTTAACATAAAATTAATTGTCATTTCTTTTTGCATTTACAGTATTATATAAAGCAATACATTATTGTTGACATAGGATTTGGAAACAAGTTTCTAATCCATCTCCAGTACTTTATTTTATTCAGTAGCTTTTGGCATATCCTTTTTTTTTTATATCTCAATTAATATTTGTGTGTGAGATAAAAGAAATTGTCTATATCTTAATACAAAATGCCCTTCATCTAACAGGTTCAAAGTGGGAAAAACCCACAGTGACGTACTCTTTTGTAAGCTACACGAGCCAACTGCAGCGTGGACAACAACGGTAAGTGTTACTTGGTATTAGGCGCCGTTATCTGCAAAATATAATTAATAAGATATTTAATTTACTATTCCGTCTTTGCGTATCGCAGAGTTATCTTCTCTTGGGAGGAGGTATTGATTGTTACGTCATTGATTTGTGTGAGAAAATTACGTCGTTTTCTCAAAAATTGATGACGTTACTCTCTCAAACAAGTGACGTAACAATCAATACCTGCTCCCAAGAGAGGACAACTCTGCAATACGCAAAGACGGAATAACCATCTGTAACAACTGATAACTTGGGATATAAATCATTTCGATAAAAACACACTGTTATTTGTGATTTGTTTTCAATTGAATTGAAACATATAAATCCGATTTCAAATTTCCTGAGGCGGTAAATCTTGTCATAAAAAGTCAATGTGTCATGCGAAATGATAAGTAGCATCTTCTCCTTCCTTGAAAGTTTGACAGAGAAAGCCCTTACCTGACGGTTGATCTGCATGGTGGTCTAACCGGAGGCCTTGCCGAAGTTTAGACAAAAATAAGATATTTTTCTGTCACAACCTCAATTTGGAGATAATGAGTTTGCCCTCATCCTTTTATTTCAGGCACAGCGACGGTAGTCGGGTGTGTCTTGTTAACAAACGCATACGTGGTGTATAAATATCGCCATTCACTTTTTATGACGTCAAAATATCTATTCATTTTATGACGTCACAATTTAGCGTGTGCTTTTCTGTACAAAGCAAACTCTTCTAGTGGAACTTTCCCGGCAAAGACTTGGACACTCCTGTGAAAGAGTGGTGGGAGAAACGGATGAGGCAATAGGTCTTGTAGTAATAGTCTTAGTAATTTGCGCAGGGAACACATACTTAAAATATGGCTTTTTGTCTAGTTGCTGTCCCTGCGAATTTGTAAGATTCCGCTATGCGCAGGTGGTGTCAAAGAAGGACGTTGCCCTATGTCGTCGGTATTCAAAATCGCAGCATGTTACATGTACGAGGTCAGCGTCCTCGCAACAGTACGGTTTATAACAGATTTGTTTTGATAAATTAAGAATTTCTGATTTTTCATCAGTACAAAATCTAATAAGCATGATATATGAAATTCGGAAATCTTTAAAACACTATTTTTAACGTTATGGGGTTTATAAGGGCCCACCGTAGGAAATTCGGTAGCCCTATGGAAATAACTATGTGTGTTTCTGTCTGTCCGTCTGTCAACACCTTGTTTCCGGAGAATATTATCTCAGAATCCAAAAGCCTAATCTTTCTAAAATTTGGCATGGTGATACATGTGGATGTGCAATAATGATTTACAAATGTTCTAAAGTCAAGGTCACTGTAACTATAAACTGACCGTGGGGGTACGGTCCTAATCGAGGAAAAAATAATTCTATGTTGGTACATCATGATAGTTAAATGTGCAATATGGGATTTGAAAAGAGTGTAAGGTTTAGGTCACTGTTTCAAAAATAGCCCATTGGTGGGATACGGTTAGGCACATGGCAGGTCTCTTGTTAACCTATCGGTTTTCTAGTTTGTTCATCTGAGACGAATATTTCTTTATTGTATTATGTTAACATAGTGTTTCACCTATCATCTTACTATTATTAAAACTGATATAAATAATTTATGTCGGTCACGCCCGAGCATCAAAGATTATTTGGATCATTTGTACTAGTAGTTTTTGTCAAATCACAACGACAAAAAGTAAAAGTATTACAACCAAGGTGATAAATAAGACCCATTTGCCTCTTGTTTCATTTGCGATGCATTTTTACAACTAAGTTGTGTAAAGATGGTAAGTGTTTTTTTTCCAGTGTTTCTATTGCGAACGCCTTGGCGAAATGGTCTACCCAGGCCAACATCAACTTCCGGGAAGTCTCCGGAAGTAGTGCCGATATTCTGATCAGCTACGGTCGGGGAAATCACGGGGACAGTTATCCGTTTGACCGTGAAGGTAAGTATTACATTAACAAATATGATGCCTGTATGTTAATTTACTTTAGCGTGGGGAATTATCCATTATAGCGATTGTAACTCTCGAAAAACCTTAAGGATGGCTAAATGATTGTATGTACTGATTAAGAAAGAGGATGGGTCGACATTCATATCGTTCAACTAAGACAGGGTTATGGACAGAGAGTTATAATGTTTTTACATTTTACAAATCATACTTAAGCTCGATAGATATTCATGAGCTTCCTTAAAGGATGAAGCAAGTTTGTATTTTGAACTAATAATCACAAACGAAATACTTTTGCTATTAGAGAAAAAAAACATTGGAAAGAATTGACGATGATGAAGATTGTAAGATTGTTATTAAGATCAGGTTGAAAAGGTACTTGCTATGTTATCTAAGAGCAACAAGCTACAATGTGTATATGGTATGAAACGGCAACAAGCTAAGGCTAAAGTAGGCGCTATAATATATAACAGTGATTTTAACAAATTCCTTGGTTACACACTCACACATGTATATATGTATTGGTGTAAATGTGCTCATCAATTGCTCAAACATTCAAGGACTTAATTAACTTCGTCCAATATATTGATGGCAAATGGCGACTATAAAGCAACAATACGATGACGTCATTAGCGATACATACAAATTTGAAACAGCGTTTTTTATCCTCTCCTTATATAACGCCTAATAACAATCGTTTCACTGTCATTTGATATACAAAATGAAGGAAATAAGAGGAACATTTATAATAATATAGATCTTTGCTATTTAATTAAAAAGATAAATGATTAACATGACATTTTCTCTCTAGTGCACACGCCAAAAACAGGCAAATGTATCACTGAAGTCCCTCCAATATTATGATCAAAAGTGATTGAATCTTTTTGCCATTAATTACAGGAGGCACACTTGCCCATGCGTTCTTTCCTGGTTCCGGAGACATATCCGGTGACACCCATTTCGATGACTCCGAACGATGGACAGTGGGAAGCTCCGAGGGTACCAACCTTGAGATTGTTGCGGCTCACGAGTTCGGTCACGCTCTTGGGCTTGGTCATTCTAATGTACCAGGGGCTCTGATGGCCCCTTACTATTCTGGATATGATCCTAACTACGGGCTTGGGAATGACGACATACAGGCAATCCAGAGCCTTTATGGTAACGTGTTATCCTTCGTTTTCAGGTACACAAAGGGGATTGTTAATTCAGTATTTACGGCAGCATGCCTATTGTGTTCACGTGGATGAAAAATTAGCTTATCTTGTCGTACGCAATTTTACTTAAATGATATTTGATTTGATCGTTGCTAAACTAGTTCGTAAAGATGGATATTACGGATTATGACAGAAATGTTATGATACATTTTATGGTTTTGGTATCAAGTAACAGGTTTTAACGACGTAACTGTATTGTTTTCGAAAGTACATCGGCAACATAATCTATCCAGTAGGATTCGACTATTTTAACGATGAGGATATTTATCAATACATCGACCTTCCAACAATAGGTGTTTTTAATTCTCCCTCGCTTTTCTAAAATTCGAAAACTGAGACCGAAGTTTTCCCGTTTGAAAGTAAATTTTTGGGAAATTTCGTTATCAATAAGCACATAATGACAACAATTAATAAGGAGGAGAATCAGCTACAGCAACACATTGTAGCGATGGGGAAATACTTCTGTTTCATGTTTTAAGTTCCGCCGATAACAGTTTTTTATTAAATGTGAAATCAGTGACGATTAGATAGGATTTCCCTGTAATTGCATAGAATCTCGGAAGGCATGCAGTATTTCGGTTTGTAGTATTTTCTGATAGAAAAACTTGGACATGTCAAAGTGCTTAACTTAACAATCATGAAAGACACATATTCAAACACGTCCAGTGTGTAATAGATACAATGAGAATAAATGGAGAGTGCTTAGAACATTAGAAGACTGTCAGGCTTTTAGAATTTAGAATGGACAGTTATGGATAGCTCGTGTCCATCAGACCGACAGTGTTTAAGTGGAAATAACTGGCAACACCTGAAGCGGCGACTTAAAGTGCGCTACCAACCATTTATCCTTATCTATCTACAGTGGCGAATAGTCTGACTATAGAACTACCTCGAACGTGTGACATTCAAAAGATTTATGATTACATCGATTGTCCACTAGGGGGCGCAGCATGTGTTGATTACATTGAAGAGTATAAGCGACGTTGACATTTGTGTAGTTATTGTTAACCGTGACTGTTGTTGTTTACGACATACATGTACATGATCGCCGATCACACGCCCATTAACAATATTTTTTTCTGTTCTTTTGTTAGGTGTCCGCACGAGCAGTGGCACGCCCACGCGCGCTCCGCGGCCGACCTCTCGACCTCGCCCGACAACGAGGCGACCAACTACCACCAGGGCCCCCCAGGGAACTGACTGCAACCTCAAGTTCGACGACACATTTACCGGTAATTAAGACATGATTGATGACCCCTATGTGCCTGAGCAAAAAATATGATTCCAATAGAGAAATATGGATCATATTATACAAAGTACAAGTGTAATTAAGTATAGAACTGCATCAGGGTTATAGCCCAATAATTATTCTAAACATGGTCAAAGCCATAATTGAAAAACCGAGATTAATATTTGCCTCTTATTCTGTTCAGAACTATGAGACTATGATACTGAGAAGAACGCACTCCAGTACTTACATCTATCTTTTGCATATATTTTGACAAATAATTGATACTTAGATTTGCTATTCCTCCTTCAGGTTTAAGATACATTTTCAATAAATTGAACAGCAATCAATAGGTATTAGCTAGCTATCCGAATGTTATGATTACGACTGTTATTTGACAGCGCTGGCATTGGTAGGTTTACATAGTGGTAATGAAGAATGAATATTTACATAGACATTTCTACGAATATGTCAAAGCATGGAACACCACTTTCGCAGCCCCCACTAAAGAAAGAAAGATAAAATAAAAAATAAAATAATTCGCGTTCACTTTTCAAACCTACCAAAGGTTTTCACCTTCTATTTGTCACTTGTTTGATAAAGCTGCATTGATAAATCATAAATGCTGTCTCTATTTTACACTATGACAATTATTTTTGCATAGCTACCTTTGCCTTATATTTTGAGAACCAATAGCAGAAACAGCAATTGCTATCCCCATTTTACGGGGTACTTGGTGTGATATATTGATATCCCAGCAGACCTCACGACGCATACCATATGCGTTTAAGGATTTGTCTACCCTTTTAGACATTTTATTTTATTTGCGTTCGTATTCTTGCAGTAATTTATGATGTCTCGTCTATTTTATGACTTTTTAAATATTCATATTCGTTTTGTGCAAATATAGTGGGTTTTTTCCGTTAGAAAATAGCGGCTTATTTGTTTTACTTTATTTAGCATCCCTGTTTGAAAGAAGAAAATCACTTGAATTCAATTTGTGATCATGCAAGAAAACTGCGTTGCTGAATACATGTTAACAAATAAGACTTACAGTTTAAAACTTTCAATCCAAAATACAATTTACTGGCTCTTTTTTAGTTAATTTTCAATTTAAAAGACAATTTATCGTACCCGTTTACTCGTAAAGTAAAATTCATAACAGACGAAGACTGCAGAACAGAAAAAAGGTAGGGATATAAGTACACTGTATTGTGGTACGGGATCTTTGTTCATGTTATGAATGACACTGTGTAGGTGTGCAATTCGTCTACATCTTTAAACTTTAATGCTCCTACAGCAGATGCTATTCTCATTTGTACACACTGTGTCTATAACTAAATAGTATAGGTGCAATTAAATGTGCTTGTCCTGTGTTCATCTTTCAAGGTAAAAGGTGGTAGACTCTGTTGGTGAATTTCCTAAATTTGCTATAACATTGATGGTCACTCTTTAATACCTTTTGAGGTTTGACATGGATCATAATATATACACGCTACAGATTATTGATTTGACATAAGTGGCATTACCCAAATGAGATTTTACGCATCCGTACTTCTGTTTCAATAGCTTCGACAAGTTTTGAATATACTTAAGAGCGATAGCATGTAAGGATGGAAGGTACCCATGGAAGGCACCCTCTCAGTTTTAAGTATGACTTGGTATTGGAGCATACTTGTCCTCTCCATTTGCTTTACTATGTCGATTTCATGAGCAGAGCTACTCTGTATACCCATACAGAGTAGGTGTAACCAAAGCTCCGTACAGCGGAGTTAGCTGACATCATCATCATCAGAGACAATACGTCTTATTATCAGCGCTAGTGAATATGGGATGCGTTTGGTTGTGTGTGGTGGGTGACGAATGGAGGGGCAGAGGTACTGATGGGTGTCAGTAGGTTTGAATTATAAATCTTTGCTTATTTCTCAATTTGTTTCCCTCCTCGGTAGTTATTTGACATATAGTTAATTGATATTTGTTTGCCGACTCACACACTAGCTGCTACTTGTCAGTGTATGAGACTGACAGACGATATCAGATTTAGTGGACGAAATGTCTGTTTCTTGGTGTGTCATTTCGTCCCTTACTTGTTATACTTATTTCTCGTAACCTCACAACACTTTGATGAGATATTTGTCGCAGGAACGTATATTTACCTATTCATCATCACTGGTCGAATCGTCGTGTCATTTTTTTCCAGTCGTCATTGGTTGCACCCACACCCACACAACATTATCATTGGTCAACGATACTTTGGCCTTTGTTAGCTAAGGGGTTTATTGTGTTTTGATGTCAGTTATATCCTTTATATATCTATTATGTTTTTGCTGAATGTGAGTGTTCTGTTATTTTCCGTGTCTCGATAAAGAACCGGAATGGTCAGAAAAATTGACAAGCTCATGTTGTCTACACCGTATGAGTTACTTCCTTGCCCAATATACAACTTTTAAGTAATGCGTATCTCCAGTGTTATTTGGGATGTTACCGTTTATATTACTTCTTTGACTCATGTATATAAATATGAATTTCTAAAATTGATCTACATTGCCGGAAGACGTACAATATGCATATTAATTTCTAAAATGTATTTATCTTACCACAAGACATATGCTATATATCAATATCTAAAACGTATTTCATGACACATTGTAAACACATTGGTTTCATAAAAGGAGGATAGTCGATGACCTATCATTACTGCCCCTCTTTTCCCCCTATTCAACGTTGTTTTTCGACATATTATCACATAATCACATTAATTGTGTTTTGACATTTATACAGTTGTTTTACACATTCTATCAACCAGACATACCGCACAGTTTGATATGTCTATGTTTACATGCTTCTTCGGTGTCTGTAACACGCGGTTTTAAGATGATCAGAGCGTTAACATCATTGACATCTAAAAAAAGACATTTTGGGGGGCATATAAAAATGTGACATTAAGTTTATTGTAGTGGTAAAGACGTAAAAAAAATACAAGATATATTGACCAAAGTAGCATCGGAAGAAAGTGATATTTGTTATCTATAGCCATTAAACAATGGTTACGCTATTGCTCATAATACCCTTGACGTATTGTGAGGGATTCAAGGATAATATTTATCACAGTCGAGGTGAAATCGCTTCCTGAATGTTGCAAAATATCGTCTCGAGATGTTAAATAAAATCAGTTATACCAGTAGATAAGTCCATGGCGCCAGTTTTGTGATAACGTTATAGCTAAACGACGTCAACATAATTATGACGTCACACTAGAGGTGTGATTTGGCGTCAATATAAATGGGGATCTTTTAAAAATCGCTGACATGCCGCGGGGTTTACTTCCCTTTATTTAGAACAGCGACAGGACTGCGTAAAAACATTTTATGCACATAAGTGAATTTAACATGCCTCTATATGTCGTGTAAATAAATGGAATTAGATTGATAAAAAACTCACACTTCATATATTGTGAGGTTTCCTGGCCTGGAATACGTGAAAGAATAGACCTGCTGCATCCAGCTATGTCTCGTAAGAACGACTAATAACACACAACCCCAGCCACCTCCCTTCCCCTCTTGAAGAAAATGGTATTTTTTTTCCTTTGTGGCCTACTTTGAGAACATAGAAGAACCATGATAGCTATCTAGGCATCCGCCGTCACGAGTTACGTAACTTATTGCGAGGATATTTAACCCCCAAAAAAGCAAATGTGGATACTTTTTCATGAACAAGATTTTAAATATATTCATACAGAAACTTAAGTCATTATTTTAATTTACAGAAAACTTAACTTTTCAGATGTTCATCTTGTGAAGGCTTATTTTACCTCAAACGTATGTCGGTTTGGAACTGAAAGTTTGCAGCTTGTCGATACAAATATTGATGATATCAAAGACATGTTTACGTATCTAAGTTAATATAATAACCAACGTGAAATTCTGCAATTCAGATGATAAAAGTATAAAACATTTAGATTTATGATTTTGTAAACTTGCTTTTGAAAATTAAAATTGCAGGTGACGATGGCCGTATTTATGCTGTACGAGGAACAAAAGTGTATAGGTTTCGGTCCGACGTCAATGGGGTTGAAAGAGGAAGATACATCAGAAGGGTGTTTCGTAGGGCTCCGAAAAACCCAGGCGCTATAGTCAAGGCTAGAAACCAGCGACTGTACTTCTTCAAAGGTGAGACAAATATTGGCTATTTGCTATGCTAGATCAAAACATTCCCTGCTGATAATATGCATAAATACCATCAGAATGTGACAAAAACATAATTTCTGATTTTTTTCTATCAATTAAAGCTTCCTTCTCAGAATCCTACGGAAGAGCAATAGGGCCATGTAGAGTAAGTAAGTCGAAATTTCGAGTTATCAACACGACAAAACGAAATTTAATTTTGTCTACATGGCCATATACTCTTCCGTAGAATCCATTTCAAAGTTATCTAAAAATCTTATTAGTGTAAGAGTAAAAACAACGTAAATGATATAGAAGGGTAGCAATACCTTCCTTGAAAAGCAACTCACACCTATCATGATAATTATAGTTTGTTTAAGGTAAAGGGTACCTTCGCGTCAATTATAACTAAATATTCTATTTTTAAAACATTAAAATTTCAAGCAAATGTAATTCTGTAAAATGCATTGCATCATGCGATTCGTTTCAAAAGACTTTTACAAATATTTCAAATTAATGACAATAACAATGATATAGTTTAACGTGTCGGTACTCTTTTCTCAGAATAGTTTCATTCGGTGACATATTATAGTTCTGTCATTATCCACACTATTGTTGTCATTGCTGTACATTTATGTATGCCTAGAATGATTTGTATGGGGTTTTACATATTTACAATGTGTGACAGTTCTTTTTTTACACCATTTTCAATTAACTTGAAATGTAGCATACTGAGAGTTACCTTATACTGTCATCACAACATGCAACATGGTGTCAACAAAATTGTTCTCATCACCAAATTGATTGACAATTAACAAATCATTAGGGTTATGAGAGATCCAAAAATTAAAGGAGAGAGAGTGCTCCCGTAAAGTAACGGCACAGACAAAATACGTATGTTTTTCCTGGGTGACTCAACATTATCGCCCTTCATATAATGCAATTATGTATCGTTTCGATAGGTCCTGTACTCATATAATTGTGAACTATAACCTAAAAAGCATATACATGTGTTATTCAAACAGTGGATATGCCAATCAAACTTTAAATATCAAAAATATTCTAATACCAATTCTTCAAAATCTAATGATGATGTTTTATACTAAGATAAAGCGTTTTGATTGCAGCTTACTTTAGCAGCTAACTAAAAATGTGTGTGTTTGTATATATTTATAATTAACTATAAACCACACTGTATTGTAGGTAAGAGGTTTTGGCGATACACCCGAGGGCAGTTGGACAGCGGGTACCCAAAGGTTATCAAAGGCGAAAGCAATTGGTACAGGAATGTCAAGGCCGCTGTGCTCTGGCGCGACGGAAATGTTTATCTATTCAAGGTAATTCTGTATTCACATAATACATGGCCAATATGATATTGGTGGATAGTTTAGGGCAAATCGGATAAAGTACATTAATTCATTTAATTTCAATTTAAAAATACAATTTTGTTTTTTAGAAATGCAGTTTAGATTTCACCTTTTTATACGGTTTATGACGACTTTTTACACTACCAGACACTAACTTCGAAATGGTTGTTTACTCACCCGTTGCCTACCTATTATTTAGTTAGTTCCAACTTATTGATAAATCAGTCATGACTCGACACTAAAACAAAACCGATTTGATGTGTTAAAGTGATGATTTTCGTTAAAATTTGTTTGCTTGTAGCTTTTTTGTTATGTTTATTTGTCATTTCTGTAAATTAACAAAACATTCGTATGTGTGCAATATGACAGGGTTCCGAGTATAGCGTTTGGACCGAAGGATACACCCAGCCACCACGAGGGTATCCCAGACCTGTATCCTCCTTTTTCCCAGGTGTACCGACAAATGTAGAGGCTGCCATCCGCTACAATCGCTATACCTATTTCTTCAAAGGACACAAGTACGTACAATTAAATTCTGTTCATACGACACTTAGTACTTTACATCAATGTATTTTAAATTGATATATCGAATGCAGTTTGAATATTGCCTATTATTTCAATGCCTTGAAATGTACATGAACATATGACTTTTGTATCGGTAATGCGATCCACGAGCAAGTAAAACTCTTTAATAATAATATCATTTTGTATTTTGAATTTAATGTTCCATAGAAACGCCAAGTTAGCAAAATATTGATGTATTTAAATACTTTGGGCAGTTGGTCTCTCTATCTAATATATTTTTTTTGTTCAGAACAGATTCAATTATGATTTGGAAATGCTATGTACTGAAAAACATTTCTAGTCAAATATTTGCGCTTCTCCGGTAAAAACCTAATTTGCTAGGTGTTCATTTCGTTTTTTATTATACTGTGTTCTGATATTCCTTTCATGACGAATTTGCCCTCATTTTCTGAGCTAAAAGAAAAAGTCAGTTTAAATGCCGAGAAGATATTTCAGTATATAGCATATAAAGGAAGTTGTCCAGCTTTTAATATTCACTTTAGTGTTGAGTTTTCAGGAATAGAAGTGTGAATCATATAACATTGATCTATAACCATTTAATTAAAATGAATCACAGGGATTGTCAGCTGTTAAGCCCACTCTTTATTAATTTAATTAATTTGCTTAAATTATTTTTCAGCTATTTCAAGGTAGACGATTACAGCCGACGAGTAGTGAGGGATTATCCTAAAAAGAAGGCTAGCGCGTGGTTAGGGTGCGGCACTCCTACCCCTAAATAAAGACGCATGGGCGTCAGTACATCATGAGTTTCTATTTTCAGCGCAAAACAGACATTTCGCAACGTATTACAATATAAAAGACCAATGGTGTGAACCATTTTGTCCCTTTTGACATTGTTCTTTCGCTTGTATGCTTTCACTTACCGGTATTCCCATAGAACAGGATAACTAAGTGTGTGCTCAAGATGGGTTTCAGTAGGCTTTCATTGTTGTTATTATTATGTTTGATTTTAATGGAAGGGAAAAACAGCTATTTCATGAAGTATTATGGCGGAAAAGAAGTCCATATAGGTTACAAATCGTCAAAGTTAAGTCTAACGGTATCTGACAATTGACATATCTCTACATTGTTCAGTAAATGTCGTAATATCGATGTGTTTGTGGTTGTATTTCGACCAGATACTTTCTATGCATCCGTGAAGAAATTCAGTGTACTTGAATGTACGTCAATTTAGTCTTCTGTAAGAAGTTGATTTCTTTAAGCCCCCAGTTAATGTTCACAATAAAATTTTGGTCGCATATAGATGCTATGCATATGTATACTTATATGATTAATTTAAAATATGAATGAAAAAACAAATTGACAAATGCAAGAAAATGTGTTTATTGAACTAAACAGATTTACCACAAGTTTCACGTGCAGCTACGGAAATCCATCTTTGTGTCACACAGATAATATTTTCTGAATTTCTAGTTCAACGTCCGTAAGAAGTCACAATTTCAAAAGTAAAAAAAAATAATCGATGCTGTTTGAATAAAGGCATTGTGTATTTTGTGTTTTATTCTATTGTTGTTTATTAAAATCTAAACATGCATGCAACATGTATTACCTTTATTTAAATTTTATTTTATTTCAATTATATGCAGTTGGTTTAAATGTACATTTACCGAATCACACACAGTAATTTGAAGATTTTTTAGCACGAATATAGTTTGTCTTTCGAATAATCGTGGTGATGCAAATCCACCTTTTTGACAGGGATATGACATTTGACATAGGAAATAAACACTTATTGAGGTTTTCATATGCTGTCTGTCATTATATAACAATATATGCACCATAACCATTCTCTCATGTTAGAAGAGATAAATTGATGTAGAATAAAATCAAAATGACTATCACAGGTTTACTTGCATGTTAGTATTGCTTCGCAAAGAAAATCGGCAACGTTTATTTGGACAATTTTAAACGAAATTGACAGCTTTTCATGTTTATAAACATTTTCCAGCGTTCCTTAAAATGAACGTGTTCTCTTCAGGTAATAATCATGCAAAAACATTTTTTTTGTTTTTGTTAAAATAACAAACCCGCTTAGGCATCTACCTAACTTGCAGTATTCATCTTTTTGAAATATTTATCTTCAGCAACCGAATCTTGAAAACGTTTAATTGGTGAGCTGTTATTCTATATGGTTAACTCATCAATTCTATTATATTTTAATGTATATTTGAGAGTTTTAATGACTGAACATATCTCACGTAGCGTTTCAATACAACAATCGTATAAAACATGAGAGACAAGGTTAATCATCGTTTTGGACAATACATTGTAGTAAAACTCATTAATTTAATGTGACCTATATCTAATGAGAGCGTTTTATAGTCACTTAATCATACCGCAGACGATGACCTCAATAGTAAAATAATCTTACTCCAAGGGTAAGTGCCTGCTTTGTGTTGTCCTTACAGTGAAACAAACATCTCTGGAGTTCTATTTTTAGAATGTCAATCAATCAATACAGTAACAGAAGACACCTTCTGGTACGTTTTATGTCAAAATCTACGTTTTTAATCATGGAAAGCCCCGCAAATGGTCAGTTGCCTACAGTATATCTACTTGATTTCCTGACAGGTGCCACACTTAGAACAGGAACTGATGTCGATTATCACTGAAAAAATCCAAGTATTGCCTACATATTTTGTGGAGGTTTACGGTGTTTTCCCGTTTGTTTGAGGTGTATTTCAGGCTTCATTTGGTATTTTCCAATTTTGTCTTTTGTTTAACCTGTGCTTGTTTGTTTTTTCTTTCGTTTTTACTAAAGTGCTGTGTATGTTTTACTGTGTATTAACAAGATTTTGAAAGTTGTGTTTAGAATGAACAATCGCCTAATCAGTATAACTATAATAATTCGTAGTATGTACTGATTTTACTTGCATAGTTAGAGTGTAAAATAATCAATTGCATAAGGTCATTCCTTTTAAGCCCACCATCATCTGATGGTTGGCTTTTCAAATCGTCCTTCGTCCGTGGTCCGTACGTCCCTCTGCGTCAGTCGTCAGTCGTCCGTCGTCCGTCCTTAAACGATTCTTGCTATTGCTATTTCTCAGAAAGTGCCTAAGGGATCTTTCTCAAATTTAATATGAAGGTTTCCCCTGATCCCTTGTTGTGCATGCTTACTTTTGCGACTGGTCGTATAAACAAAATGGCCGATAGGCAGCCATTTTTGATTTTGTAAGTGAAGGTTTGTTGTCGCTATTTCTCAGGAAGAACTGGATGTTTCTCAAATTTGATAGGAAGGTTCCTCTTTGCCTCTTATCGGGCATGTTTACCTTTTAAACTGATCGGATAAACAAAATGGCCGACACGCAGCCATCTTGAACTTTGTAAGTGAAGGTTTGTTATCGCTATTTCTCAGATAGCCCTTTTGGCATGTTTCTCAAATTTGATATGACGGTTCCCCTTGGCCTCTGGTTGTGCATGTTTATTTTTTAGACTAATCGGATATTGACATTGACATTGAAGATTTGTTATCGCTATTTCTCAGGAAGGACATATTTTATATGTGGGTTCACCATGGTCTGCAGTTGTGCATGTTTTCTTTTTAAAAGTTTAAAAGTACTAGATTTCAGGATTCCTCAAGGGTCGGTGTTAAGACCACGAAAATATTGTATGTACTCCAAACCGATTGGAGAGATTTGCCATAAATTACAAGGTAATAAAACCACAGGACAGTTGGAATACAGTCTCAGAGAGTTTGGAAGCTTGTCTGACAGATATCAGTATCTGGATGAACGCCAACATGCTTAAACTTAATCAGGAAAAGACGGAACTAATAGTATTTTCCCAAAAGTGTCAACAAACAATGGCTCTCCAGCTCAAGGTTGGTGCCAGAACTATTGAGACTGTTCCAGCTGTTAAAAACCTAGGGTATACTTTGACAGTGCTCCGAACATGGAGAAACAAGTGAACGCTATTGCCAAATCCTGTTACTACCAGATCAGGAACATCGGCTGTATTAGGCAGTTTCTAACTGCAGATGCATGCAAGATTTTGGTGCATTCACTAGTTACCTCTCGGTTGGATTATGGTAACGCCCTGCTCTGTGGTATATCTGACAAACTAACTAGTCGTCTGCAGAGGGTCCAAAACACTGCAGCACGGCTAGTTACTCGTACTCGAATTAGGGAGCACATCACACCTGCGCTTAATTCGTTGCACTGGTTACCTGTACGATACAGGTCACAGTACACAATTCTGGTATACACATACAAGGCACTGAATGAAACAGCTCCTCAGTACCTACAGGAGCTTGTTACCCTGTATCAGCCGTCAAGATCACTGCGGTCGGAGTCAGAATCTTTGTTGTGTGTCCCAAAATCTCGTACTGTGACCTACGGAAACAGATGCTTTGGGAGGGTTTCGGCTACGTTGTGGAATAGCTTACCATCTGCTATTAGGAAGTCAAATACCCTGGCCAAGTTCAAGAGGGACATAAAAACTCACCTCTTCACGTCTGCATTTTAGAATCTTTGCAAAGACGTCATGTAAATACCACCCTTTTATTTGTTCAATTATGTGCACATTGCTTGTTAAATGTATGAAAGNCGATCGGATAAACAAATGGTCGACAGGCAATCATGCTGGATGTTGACGTCAAAGGTTTGTTATCGCTATTTCTCAGGAAGCACTTGAGAGGTCTTCCTCAAATTTGATATGTAGGCTCCTTTTGGTCTGTAGTTGTGCATGCTTACTTTTAAGACTGCTCTGATAAACAACATGGCCGACAGGCAGCCATCTTGGAATGGAACAACTTAACAGATCGTTCTCATATTGCAATGTTCGGTCCTATTTCCAGTAAACATGTGAAACGAAAAACTCACTTTGAAGGTTGTCGTTGATGCAAAGCAGTATTGTTAAGATCAAAAGTTACCTCAAGGTGCATTTACTGTTAACATGATTCCATCAAACAGATAAGAGAAAAGATCAAACTGACAAAGAACCAATGAAGATGGTATAATGATGGGCGCCAAGATCCCTCTGGGATCATTTGTTTCATTTATTCAGGTGTATTGTTTTCAGTTGTATTGATTGTATACACCGTGTGCAGAAATAACTTCGGTTTTGCACCATGGCTGAAAATGAAAAAAAAACCCGGCAAATCATGCACCTTGGTTTTGTTTTGTTTCGCTGAATCTCATCCGTTGTTTTTCCTTTGACTCAATTTGCATAATCATCACCTTTATTCAATTATCAATAAGTATCCTGCAACATTCACACAAAGTAATGTCATATCCATTCCGAGTAATTAATAAAAGATTCTGGTAGTATTGGTTTTGATCAAACTTCGCTAATCATCAGTAATAAAGAGAAATCAATACAAATTTAGATTCCAAGAACGTTAACTTAACGTTTGTTCAAAGGGGAATGACTCTACTGAAAATCGCATAATCATCACAATTACCTAACCAAACTTAATTTTATTACCATGGCTATGCGAATGTTAAGTAGATCAACTCTGGTTGGATTACCAGTGGTACTTGGGTAATAATGCTTTTTAACTTTCCTGATCTTTTACCAGGAATATGCAAGCGATTACTTGACCAACCCTGATTTGGTTACTTGGGGTATTATGTAATGAATTAACTAAACAATCTTAGTAACTTATCCCTGGTTATTAACCCAGTACCTGTTATATGTGCCGCATTCTATAACCAGCGTTAATGTTAGTGTGTGGGTCAACTCACAGTTTGGCCTTTTATTAATTTACTGATTAAGCAGAGTAGGAATGTCTACTTTTACACATTTAATACTTATTAGTATATAATGAAAATGCCAAATTTTCACATCACTTTTTCCTACACTGCACAATTATATTCTGTTATTATTGCTAGGGAACAGATACACTTGTCATTCCCTATTTAGGAAAAGACAGCTAACATGCGTTGTTGTTCTGAAAACGTCACCATGGTATTATGACTTGATGTAGTGTAGGCCTAACCTCCTACTCCGGGGAACACTCATAAAGGTTGTACCTTCGGGTTGTTTCTGCTTACATCATACAGACCTCATGAATTCTGTTAATCAACATTGTTAATATAACTGAATTGGGCGACTTTTTAATCAAGTCAAATTTTTCTCAAATAAACCAAAAATGGTAAAACCAAAGTCTAACTTGATTTTTTTTTCTAACAGCTTACGCCGTTTCAGCCCTGGACTTCAATATCTGCCCTAGTGAATAACAAATAACTTCTAACTTTACTTTCCGGGGAATAAGGAAAGTTAGAGTTATTCGCTATTACGAATAACAAATAACGATTAACTATACAACTTTACTTTGCTACTTAGTGCTCCTTCAGCCTGACGATTAATTCTGGTCGTGTTATTTCCAAGTGAATGCCTCCTCACATTTAGGACCAAATCTTATATATACTCCGCACTTCTCTCCTTGTTTGTATATAAAGCACACTTTCAATTTTATCCAACATTTCTTCACAAAGAAAATATTTCCACATTGAGTACAATTATTTATTCTTTTCAACAAATATTCAATTCACAATCAAACACTCGAACAAAATGCGACAAAATGCAAAAATAGGCAAAGCCTCAAAGTAATCATGTATACAAATTAGTCTCCAGAGGCTCATAACAAAGGCTCATAATAACAAAATTACTATTTGACAAGCTTTCTCATCTTACTCAAAAATTTTGAATAAACTTTCAACTTTTAAGGGATTTCAATCAAATCCCCTACATTCGATCAACATTCAACGTTTCTGGAACTAAAAAGGCATGTCTAGCACCAGCTTGAAAGTTCCATGAAAATAACTGGTATTGTAACTATATGAATGCAGACATTTAAGTTTGTCTGATTGCTAAATTCACATTGTTTATTTATTTGTTTATAAAAGAAGCGCCAACACGTTGTCATCGACAAACTTTGCATCAGTTGTAATCGTGATAAGGAATTCTACTCAGAGTTGTTTTGGCTAAAAGTATTTTCCTTTCAATTTCAGTTAAGTTCTTTTTCTAAATGTTCAAATTTCGAACAACACAATATTGTAAAATGCATCCCAATAATTGAATTTTCTGGAATACATGTTTTGAAAAGGACTAAAAACGTTTACAATGATGAGCGTGGTAATAATAAAGTTGAATCTTTTGTTTCCATACATGGTAATGAAAAGATTTCATGACCTCAAATTTGAACGAAAATATAATATATATATAAAGTGTAAAAAATGAATAGTGACTCATAGCCTGTATTTCCTTAAAAGTTCGCCGCTTAGGAAATTGTGAAGTAGTAAACGAGTTTGAGTAACCTAAAAATAGAGAATGACAGCTAATGTATATAATAGTTAGGTGTTGACTCTTACAATTGTTTAAATGTAAAGCACTATGTAAGACACCAGATGCGTTAAATTCATAAAAATATGAGTAATATTTCCTAATGGTTGATGCATATCCGTGAAACACAATAAAGCACATCTTTTCAGAAGTTGCCTCCACGATCAGAAGGCGCTCAAAGTAAAGGAAAATACTCATGCAGACCTGACAAATATGTCTCAGATATTTTGTAATTCCTGTTCAATGTACGTTTTTGTCGTTTAATAATAGTCAGACAATTGCTTCAGTTCATAATTCTAATATTACTTGTTTTCAGACAGTTTTAAGTCCTTATTAAATAATTTTGTTATCTTATACGATCAGCTTCATATTACTCACACAATTAATTACACTCGTTTTAAGCTAAAAATATAGGTTTCGTGGTTTACCAATATAGACATTGTACAAACAAGTGAAACCGATATAAGAAAAATATGCCGTATTTATCGCCGAGAACATGAAACAGTTTAACGTCGTTGTTTCGAAAATGCTACCGGTATAAAAAAAATTACATTAAATCACGCTCAGCTAGACAGGCAAATAGGGAAGCATCTATGCTTTCCCGTAAACACTCTTAGTTTTATAAGAGGAACTATTTTTAACGTAAGATGACACCCACAATCTTAAACTAGTGGCTGATGTCATGTTTGTCGGTAAATGTGTGTATGCTATTCTATATTAGTATTGAACGGATTTTTTTGTTATTTTACGCAGAATAAATGCGGCATGAACATTTAACATTCAATCTTTATACTTACATTTTGAATATTCGGCTATTTGTGTCCTAAATATTGACATTCTCGGATATTTTCGATTGTCTGTGTCGTCAGTTCAAACAAGATTCATGGAACATCCTAACCTCACTTAAATGTTTGCTTTTAACAGTTGTCTCATTCAAGGCGGGATCAGAAGCTTCAAAATGACGTTGATCAAATTGCGTTCATAGCGCTATGAACGTTATTTTCTTGTAATGCTTGTAGAAGAACTTGTAGTTATCATACTATATTGACAGTCGATCAAAGTTACAGTTATGCGTTATGCCATATTTATATATATGATAATATATCATATTCATGTAATATCTGCAACCATGTAGCAACTTTAGCTTAATCAACCGCATACTCGTCTGGTAAGCTTCTTTGCTGCACTGAAGGGACACGTGACATCATGATGCTGTAAGCTCGAACAAATAAAGTTAGACGAGAAAAGAAAAAATATAGGAGAACATGTGTTGCCATTCACATCTCGTTGTCAACTCTCACGAGAGAAATAACTCAACAAAACAAAGTTGTCCCCAACGCCACCGCAGTCTAAGCATCAATAATGACAATATCAGAAAAAGGTAAAATTGAGCAATGTCGTGTTGTGTTAACGTCAGGTGTCCGGGACGGTACCGTCGTGTAAACGTTTACTGTCGTATTATCGGTCGTGCTTGTCGCTTTATAGCTCCCACGGACGTCACTGACCTTTAGGCATTATATAGTACGTACGCATTGGCAGCCAACCGTAACACCAACGTCACGGAATACATAGTCCTGTCTCAAAGCGGCGGGAAGTTTACCGTCAACAGAGTCATGATCGTTGGGGTATAGTACTTTAATGTTAAAAGTGAGCGGCACACATGAGTAATGGCCGTACCAGCAACTAGAATTCACACAGTTGGCCTCTCGGACGTGGCGTGGGTGGTGATTTTGACCCAAATCCGTCCACGTATACTCCATGCCGCACGACCAGGGAAGTTCTTCGTCCTCCGAAAATGGCTCGTTTCTTTTCTGTAAATATGGCGAATTACCCTCAGTGTTATCGCTTGTTCCGTCCTCCTCTCCTACATTATATTCATCTATATACGGCACTAGGGGTATATGTTGTGTCGATACCATTATCCCACATACCAAGAGTACATGAATCTGAAATTAAACCAAAATACATTAGTTGCAGTCTTTTAATATTTGATTATCTCCCCTGCTATGAATCTGGAATGAAACAAAATCAATAGTTGCATCCTGTTATTTTTCTGTTAACTCCACTTTGATTTAAGTGTTTGGTATTTGTTTCTAATGTCTCTTCTATTTTTTGCTAAGATGATATCATTATAACACAAAATAACAATATGTCTGGAAAAGTCCCAAAAGTATGATTAAATCGCATTGCATTCCCCTTATTCCATTTCATTTTTATTCGTACACATGCGTTTTAATATTTATAGTCTGAGATCTGGAAACAATAAACGTCCATCCTTTTGATTACTTTTACCGTATACCTGGGTGGGTCTTTTAAAACGTCCAGATTTCCCTTTCCTCCCTTTTTAATGCAATATCGATGTAACATAAACAATCATAGGTCTAGACTTGTACATCTTGTTTCAAAACATTAGCTGGCAGTTTTTTTTTCAAACCGTTTTCAACTTCACTTGACTTTCTTTTGTCGTCTTGGCAGATTATCAAATTCACCTTTTATCGACTCTTTCTTTTCTCATCTAACCAAGATATCATATTATCCTTTAATCGTTTATAATTATGTTTTCACCTTAATTTTGT
Organism: Mizuhopecten yessoensis; assembly: GCF_002113885.1. Taxonomy (NCBI): domain Eukaryota; kingdom Metazoa; phylum Mollusca; class Bivalvia; order Pectinida; family Pectinidae; genus Mizuhopecten; species Mizuhopecten yessoensis. Next base: position 260,335 of record NW_018408747.1, on the reverse strand, counting down.
TAGTCAAACCTCTCCGTTTTACTGTTATCAAGACATCAGAAAACACTTAACATACTATTGTATTACATTCTTATGTAACCAATTACCAATTACCCACTGTTCTAAAACTGGGGTTTCAGGGCTGTTTCACTGATACCTTTCCCAAAATAAGACATAGAAACATTTTTTTTTTCTCCATAATATTATATTGATTTTGCTTTTATAGATATTTAATGGAGGATTAGAAACTTTGTTATCACAATCCTCTCCATGTGATCAATTTGGTGATCATTGGCAGTAAATGCATTCCATCCATCAGTTTATCACTGGAATTTAAAATCTGAATCTCTCTACCCTTAGCTAAAGAGCTTGTTTAGTCAACTAAAGCCATTAAAAGCAGTCAGATACTAAAAATTATATGTCTTCTAACGAAAGCTTATTGCTGAGTCCAGTGAGGTCAGTTATTTCTTTTCGGAAAGTTGGACATAATTATAGCTACAACCGAAAATAACACAACCTGCGAGCCTTGCAATGAGAAAAAGCCAACTGCTTGTTAATATGGAGCACGTGGTTGACGACACAGTGCGTTTGGTAGCAAAAGAAACACACCGTTGTCACTTTCAACACGCGCAATACACCGCAAGCACACAATTCATACGCGTAATAACATAGTTTTGTTCACAGTTGGTCCTGAATAGAAAGAAACAAGTCAAACGAGAAGATTACACATCAGAGGGCACCGAAGGAAGAATTTGAAAATACACACATACGGCATTCATAGGTTTAAGTATAACATACAGGACTTATTTATAACGATGGTTGGGGTATTGTTTGGAAGATGCTATTGATTCCAAAGAAGGTAGGTGCCTTAGCGAGAATTTACCTTCTTGCTTCGAGTGGGAAGTCATTTTTGGCATGCTCAATAAGGTGGAAGTTCACCTAATAGCTGCCGAAAAAAACCCATCGACATACGGTCAGTACCTGGCGACTACCCCACGTAGGTCTCGAACCCGCGACCCATTGGTGGAGAGCTAGTGGTAGCAGAATGTAAGACGCTTTAACAACTTGGCCACTGCGGCCCCTTTATTAGCCGGGTATATTTAATGTGGCAGACAGATTGGTACTGAAAGACATTGGGATTGTATTAAAAAGTATTTAAGTGACAAGTGGTTAATTTGGATATGATAAATATACGCGAAATCCCTGGTCAATAAATAATAAGTAAGATGTATAAGATAGCATTAAATTCAACCGTTACACAAACCACAGGTATGATGTGTAATTCAGAATATAACGATATCTATATCACGCACAAACTACAGGGCTACTTATTTAGATTGCATATACAGGTACAACCTTAACTCTAACATGAATAACGAATATTATTTTTAAGTAGTAGATATCCTCCACTATTACAAAAATCATAAATATGACGTGTAAGTCAGTCTCACCTTAACTCTAACACATATCACAGGTATTATGTGTTATGTTGTATATAACCTTAACTCTAACACAAGTCACAGATATATTATATAAAATAATACATTACCTAAATTCAATAGTTATACTTTAATTGCCCTAATTTTATGAAAGTTTTGACTGATTCTTAATGAGAGACAATTCCATAAACAATATTTGACTTAACAAAAAAAGCTAAAACCTTCTTACAATTTATTTTAACCAATTTAATAATTTTGTCTATCCTATAAACGGCACTTCTTAAATCAAAGGTTGGTCAGTGACATTATCTTTATTAATTCCATCGATAGAACTAAGTGTTTCTATAAAGAGAAAATCCCAACAGGTATTATGTTGTATATTCACTACACATCCTAAGTAGTAAACTGTTTTTGTAACCGTCCACGTCAGTATCATATTATTATGACGTAGGACTAGACCTACAACAGGCGACCAGATCGATCCTTATTCGCATTATAAAAATATCACTCGTGACTTCGATGAAGTAAATAGCCATATAAAGCTTTTATGAGACATTGTTCGGCTTGGAAATAACCAATATCACTTTGGTTAAAGATAAATGCCACAGAAGCGATGCTGTTTAGATAGTGTCACAGCTACTCACTATTTAAAGCAGTCTGTAGTCTGTATTAAGACAGTTCGAGTATGTTTCTTTTAGTACTACTATTAATCACTTCAATAAGGGTCAAACAACTGTTCAAACATGATTTTTTTTTATATATAGCCAAAAGCATACGGTAAATAAACCTATTTTCAAGAACAAGTCCTTTTAATTTCATTATCACCATTGATTCAAAATGGTTCCCAAAGATACAAAATTTTACACCAATATCGAAATGAATGCGTATTAAATAGCTGATTGTGTTAGTGACCCGTTGGGCTAATAACGTATTTGATAGTTAAAGCTCGGTCAATTCAACTAAAACTAAATTTAAATCTCACATTTTCTGAGTGATTTTGTGAAATCCAATATACCACTCAATGTAAAAACGTAAGTTACCAATACCAGTAGTAAACCTTCGTAAATTTATCAAAATTTTATCAAAAAACAGTTACATACTGATCTTATAATTTTAACATAAACACACGGAATTGAATATATGTAATGTTATTGTGCACAAAGAACTACAGGAATTATTTGACAAATATCATCCAAGTGTCAGAAGATAACACAAATGTCTTGAATACAAAAGGTTTCCCCATACCGTTTGTTTTACCCATCTATTTTGTACTGACCCACACCACATAGTATGTGATAAACTGCGAGTAACCCCATAACACTTCCCATTGACTATCATATTGGTTATAACGTCAATTTACAACAAGTATGTATTGTGACGTCATATCACATTACGAGTTCTAAATCGAACGCAAATTGACTGCATATGGTTTTTGAAACCTTTAAATAAACCGTGTAGCATATTTGTAACCTCCTAGTTTTGAAAATTGTTTAACCCTAGGCATAAGGTAAGCACTCGGAAAAGCCTCGTTCAAAACTTTAACCATGTGTAAAGATTTTCTGTTTAAATCTTGGCTTGAAGTAGTGGTCTATTTTATCAATTCTTCATATGTGCGTTTGTTGACCCCAATGCGAGAACTACGTTTCTTTTATATCCTGACAAGAGAGAACAAACACGTGAACTAAACGTTTGTATGCACAATGTTTAGTACGGCACCGCCTGATGTACCGGAATGTTACGTCAGTCGTGTTAATGTGATAGGTGACGTATTAAATTGAAACGTTTCGTCAGTAGAAGAATATCTACTACACAAGCACAGTAAGTATCCCTGATGGAAATAAATATTTTTTTAACAAACTTGCTCGGCTTACTCCTTTAAGGTTTAATTATATTATCCCCGGTAGCCATACCGTCCTCCCTTTTACCAAAAGAAGTTGTAAGTTAATATGTACGTTATATTTAAAAAAAACACCATAATGTAAGGTGAATTACATTCGCAATGCCTTCGTCGATTTTGACCAAATTCCTCGTAACAAGCTGGGAGGAAATGCGACAACCATCGTGCAGGTATCGAGAAAGAAGAATTCTACCATCAGGTGTAGAATTCTACCATCAGGTGTATAATTCTACCATCAGGTGAATAATTCTACCATCAGGTGTAGAATTCTACCATCAGGTGTAGAATTCTACCATCAGGTGTATAATTCTACCATCAGGTGAAGAATTCTACCATCAGGTGAAGAATTCTACCATCAGGTGTAGAATTCTAGCATCAGGTGTAGAATTATACCATCAGGTGAAGAATTCTACCATCAGGTGTAGAATTATACCATCAGGTGAAGGAATTCTACCATCAGGTATATAATTCTACCATCAGGTGAAGAATTCTACCATCAGGTGAAGATTTTTCTACCATCAGGTGTAGAATTCTACCATCAGGTGTAGAATTTGGGCTTAGAATCTCTGCAAAGCCTCGGTTCTAATCCGAATTCCACACATTCGGGTACAATTTCCCTATTCTTCAATTATCACATAATCACTAAATTAACCGACCAAAATTACGGCACATGTATGTCGACATAAATTTCTAAAGAAAAAAATCTAAGAATACATCAACATCTTTTCAGATTATGTCGTCATCTTTTTAAGTGATGACAACTGAGTAACTCGGAAATTGATGGCAGAAATATACCACTATAAAAAGATCAAATAATCCAACATTTAGTCGAAGCAAAGAGTGAATGTAGTTAAAAAAAATCTCAGTTTAAAATTAAAGATAAGAATGTGCTTGGAAACACACTAGAAAAAGGCAGATTTTTGTTATGTTCCAACATACGATTTTTGTATAAAATATTTAAAATAGCATAGGGCTATACCTTACAATTACAGACAATATTCAAATATATTTAAGATCCCAGTGTACAGAAGCATTAAATTAGGATATGTACTGAAAGATATATCTGGACGCAGATCTATCAATCTTTTGAAAAGGCTCCCTGTGACAACTTATTCTGTATATGGCGGGGATGAGTACAGCCTATGTTTCATATAGAGCAGCTCTACACAAGACGCTTCTGTTTCAAGATATCTACAGTTATGATATTTAATGTTCAGAAATGAAAATAGAACTTACTGAAAGACATGATCATAATAGAAAGGAGTGTTAATGCTGAACATTAAATATCTCGTCTATAAATATTTTTACAAGAGTTAACAAAAAAAAGAAAAAGGGCTTCATTATATATCTAAATAACCTCGCACGTTTGGCATTCCGATCTATTAAAGTATTCATCATACGCCCGCCTATTGATGATTAAACTATTCAAAAGTATTAGATAATAGGAATTATGACGACATCGTTAAGGAATTTTGTTCATTGTTATACCTGTCTTGTACATAAAATTCTCCAAGTTCGACCTCCATATATGTCTAAGTAGTACTAAGTATGATATTAAATTCCTGCACTTACCTGTATGAGCATTCCTTCCATATTTGATACAACTCTTGGCTTGAAATAGTTCTACCTAAAAGATTATATTCCTAATAATCATAGAGGTATTTATAGTATTATCCAGCCTGTCAAAATTCCCTCATAAATACCTTATTACTCTCATGTAGAATACACGTGATGAAGGGATGTGAAAGTAATCATTTCGATGTATCAGCATGATTATAAGAGACAGGGGAGAGACTGTGAGTGGGAGTTTTGACCTTCTGCCATAATGTATAACCCTTTGAGCGCTCACGCCGGAAAGTATCACAAGGTAGATGTAATGTTTAACGAATAGCCGTTGTCGTTTTAATGTGTGTTAGGTACTAAACCGATAGTACACATTTGTACTTAACGCCGATTAATTGAAATTTAATTATGTGACTCAATTGTGTTATTTATTTGATTAGGTCAGTTAAAATGACCAAATATATTTCTAATAATTCAAAATTTGATATCTCTGGCAGATATCATCAAAAATCATAAACTAATTGATAAAGTTGGTTAATAAGACATTGTTTCTCTAAATAAGAGCTTTTGTATATTTAGATAAGATATACACGTACTGACCTATTGTTTGACAGGTTCCCTCTATGCTTAATTACACTTCTAAATTACTTAATTAGGAATGTTTTTTGAAAGATGTTTGTGTATCTGTAGCCTTATCGAATTTCTAAACATATTTAGTAAGATGCTAGTGATCCTCTGGAGATTAAAAATTAACAAATTGTTATTTAATTGTTGACACATACTGCAGAGTCAATGTCTGTGTCAAGGAAATGATCGGTAAACAGTAAAACTAGTGTAGCTTTATTAATAAGTATAAGATATTTAAGGCTTTGTTTGACTATTTTAGTGCCTAGTTCAGCACGTTATCTTGATCACGAGATGTCGCTATGTATTGAAACAAGGCAAAGTATTGCAAGCAATTGAGAGGCCACCCCTTTGGACGACATTCAGTTACAAAGAAACTAAGCTGTACTTAGCGCAACGCTAGCTCTAATTTAGTATGCAACACTCCTCCATCCCAAGAGACACAATATATGACAATTGCAGGTGACAGACTATTTGATATACGGACTGGACGGATTGCTACACCAAATGACTAATATTCCCTCGGGATCAATAATTCAGTCATTTTTCGACAATGATGACTTCCCAAAGGTGACTATTCTATCACTTTTTTTTTTTTTTTAAACTTTTTTTTCTTTTTCTTTTCAATTTTCATTATTTCGAAGATGTTAATCACAAATCTAAAACTCAGATACTCGATACTTCATCCAATTAATGTCCTAAAATAAAACATTTATCTGTTGACCTTGTTTTGAGGCCAACACAAGTTACCCACGACGCCAGGAACCGATTCCGCGCCTACTATAAAACTGGAGTCCAAAAGGTGTCAAACATTCCTGACCTCATGACCACCAAGGCTGGTTGTAATAAAAATGTTCGTGGCATCCGAATAATATCAAGTCATAGGAATGGTTTATTCTGTCAAACTGACTAGATTTCATTAACGATTTGTTTCAAGAAAAAAAGTCATTTGGAAATATATTTAAATAAAAAATGTGCAATATCGAATCTTAGCAAGCTTCACTCAAATGGGTCACGACCTGGCTAAATCTTGATGTTGAAATTGAAAATCTTCCAGTTACCGTTAAAGTTAAAGAATTTCTTTTGAGCTATATATCGATATGTTTGGTATTGTCTGAAGAACCTTAAGGTAACCATAACATTGTCAAGCGTTAACCGTGCGCGTTACAGTAATATGAGTGATTGTTGTAATACATATATCAGCCGCCTCCACAGCTTAAGGGTTAGAAATGTATACGATGTTGTATCGGCTTGTTTATCACAAAAATGAACAATAAAACTTTTCGAAAACAAATAAGGAAATTATTACACACTTAATTTTTAAATTATTTTCATTCAAGTACGAAAGTTCGTTTGAGTGCAACAAATTCATAGGAGTTCAGAAAGTTCGAAGGACTGTCGAAGGGTTGCCCAAAGACGCATCAGATTGCCCAACGTGTCATTTGGGTGCCCGAGGTGTCACTGGAGTACCCAAAGTGTACTCGGAGTGCCTAAGTACTAAAGGAGTGCTAAAAGGAGGGGTGTCATATGAATTCCCAAAGTAAAATAGGAAAGCACAAAGTGTCCTTTTTTGCCTATATTGATATATGTATGAAAAGTGATATAGGGATGGCAAACTGCCGTTGAATTGCCAAAAGTGTCATACGAGTGCCCAAAGTGTCATACGAAAATGTCAAAGTGATATAGGGGTGCCGAATGTCTCAATCGAGTACCCAAAGTGTCACCGGAGTGCCCTTAGTAACAGGAGTGCCAAACAAGTCATTGGAGTGTCTAATGTATCATTGACGTGTCCAGTGTCAAAAAGGTCATTGGAGTGCCTACAGTTATAGAGGGATGTCAAGATGATGTAGGGATACCAAAGTGATGTAGGGATGTCAAAGTAATGTAGGGATGCCAAAGTAATATAGGGATATTAAAGTGATATAGGGATGTCGAGGTGATTTAGGGATGTCAACGTGATGTAGGGATGTTAAAGGGATGTAGGGATGTTAAAGGGATGTAGGGATGTTAAAGTGATATAGGGATGTTAAAGTGATGTAGGAATGTTAAAGTGATATAGTGATGTTAAAGGGATGTAGGGATGCCAAGTGATGTTGGGATGCCTAAGTAATGTAGGGATGCCAAAGTAATGTAGGGATGTTAAAGGGATGTAGTGATGCTAAAGGGACGTAGAGATGTCAAAGATATATAGGGATGCCAAAGTAATGTAGGAATGCCAAAGTGATGTAGGGATGTCAAAGTGAAGTAGGGATGTCAATGTGATTTAGGGATGTTAAAGTGATGTAGGGATTTTAAAGTAATGTAGGGATGCCAAAGTGATAGAGTGATGTCAAAGTGATATAGATAGGGATGTCAAAGTGATATAGTGATGTCAAAGTGATGTAGAAATGTCAAAGTGATATAGTGATGTCAAAGTGATATAGTGATGTCAAAGTGATAGAGTGATTTCAAAGTGATGTAGAAATGTCAAAGTGATATAGTGATGTCAAAGTGATATAGTGATGTCAAAGTGATGTAGTGATGTCAAAGTGATGTAGGGATGTCAAAGTGATATAATGATGTCAAAGTGATGAAGAAATGTCAAAGTGATATAGTGATGTCAAAGTGATATAGTGATGTCAAAGGGATGTAGTGATGTCAAAGTGATATAGTGATGTCAAAGTGATGTAGAAATGTCAAAGTGATATAATGATGTTAAAGTGATATAGGGATGTTAAAGTGATTAGGGATGTTAAAGTGATGTAGGGATGTTAAAGTGATGTAAGGATGTTTAAGTGATGTAGGGATGCTAAAGTGATGTAGGGATGTTAAAGTAATGTAGGGATGCCAAAGTGATAAAGGGATGCCAAAGTGATGTAATGATGTCACAGCGATGTAGGAATGCCAAAGTGATTTAGAAATGTCAAAGTGATATAGTGATGTTAAAGTGATATAGGGATGTTAAAGTGATGTAGGGATGTTAAAGTGATGTAGGGATGTTAAAGTGATGTAAGGATGTTTAAGTGATGTAGGGATGCTAAAGTGATGTAGGGATGTCAAAGTGATATAGTGATGTCAAAGTGATATAGTGATGTCAAAGTGATGTAGAAATGTCAAAGTGATATAGTGATGCCAAAGTGATGTAGGGATGTCAAAGTGATGTAGAAATGTCAAAATGATATAGGGATGTCAAAGTGATGTAGGGATGTCATAGTGATAGATTGATGTCAAAGTGATATAGTGATGTCAAAGTGATGTAGGGATGCTAAAGTGATGTAGGGATGTCAAATTGATATAGTGATGCCAAAGTGATATAGGGATGTCAAAGAGATGTAGAACTGTCCAAGTGATGTAGGGATGTCAAAGTGATGTAGAAATATCAAAGTGATGTAGGAATGTAAAAGTGATGTAATGATGTCAAAATGATATAATGATGTCAAAGTGATATAGGGATGTCAAAGTGATATAATGATGTCAAAGTGATATAGGGATGTCAAAGTGATATAATGATGTCAAAGTGATGAAGAAATGTCAAAGTGATATAGTGATGTCAAAGTGGTATAGTGATGTCAAAGTGATGTAGTGATGTCAAAGTGATGTAGGGATGTCAAAGTGATATAGTGATGTCAAAGTGATGTAGAAATGTCAAAGTGATATAGTGATGCCAAAGTGATGTAGGGATGTCAAAGTGATGTAGAAACGTCAAAGTGATGTAGGGATGTCAAAGTGATGTAGAAATGTCGAAGTGATGTAGGAATGTAAAAGTGATGTAATGATGTCAAAATGATATAATGATGTCAAAGGGATATAGGGATGTCAAAGTGATATAATGATGTCAAAGGGATGTAGAAATGTCAAAGCGATATAGTGATGCCAAAGTGATATAGGGATGTCAAAGAGATGTAGAACTGTCCAAGTGATGTAGGGATGTCAAAGTGATGTAGAAATATCAAAGTGATGTAGGAATGTAAAAGTGATGTAATGATGTCAAAATGATATAATGATGTCAAAGGGATATAGGGATGTCAAAGTGATATAATGATGTCAAAGGGATGTAGAAATGTCAAAGCGATATAGTGATGCCAAAGTGATATAGGGATGTCAAAGTGATGTAGAAACGTCAAAGTGATGTAGGGATGTCAAAGTGATGTAGAAATGTAAAAGTGATGTAGGAATGTAAAAGTGATGTAATGATGTCAAAATGATATAATGATGTCAAAGGGATATAGGGATGTCAAAGTGATATAATGATGTCAAAGTGATGAAGAAATGTCAAAGTGATATAGTGATGTCAAAGTGATATAGTGATGTCAAAGAGATGTAGAAATGTCAAAGTGATATAATGATGTTAAAGTGATGTAGGGATGCTAAAGTGATGTAGGGATGGCAAATTGATATAGTGATGCCAAAGTGATATAGGGATGTCAAAGTGATGTAGAAATGTCAGAGTGATGTAGGAATGTAAAAGTGATATAATGATGTCAAAATGATATAATGATGTCAAAGGGATATAGGGATGTCAAAGTGATATAATGATGTCAAAGGGATGTAGAAATGTCAAAGCGATATAGTGATGCCAAAGTGATATAGGGATGTCAAAGTGATGTAGAACTGTCCAAGTGATGTAGGGATGTCAAAGTGATGTAGAAATGTCAAAGTGATATAGTGATGTCAAAGTGATATAGTGATGTCAAAGTGATGTAGGGATGCTAAAGTGATGTAGTGATGTCAAATTGATATAGTGATGCCAAAGTGATATAGGGATGTCAAAGTGATGTAGAAATGTCAAAGTGATGTAGGGATGTTAAAGTGATGTAGAAATGTCAAAGTGATGTAGGAATGTAAAATTGATGTAATGATGTCAAAGTGATATAGTGATGTCAAAGTGATGTAGGGATGCTAAAGTGATGTAGTGATGTCAAATTGATATAGTGATGCCAAAGTGATATAGGGATGTCAAAGTTATGTAGAAATGTCAAAGTGATATAGGGATGTCAAAGTGATGTAGAAATGTCAAAGTGATGTAGGAATGTAAAAGTGATATAATGATGTCAAAATGATATAATGATGTCAAAGTGATATAGGGATGTTAAAGTGATGTAGGGATGTCATAGTGATATAATGATGTCAAAGGAATGTAGAAATGTCAAAGTGATATAGTGATGCCAAAGTGATATAGGGATGTCAAAGTGATGTAGAAATGTCAAAGTGAAAAGAAATGAAGTATTTTGCAACGTTCTCGGCGAAAATAAAACAAAAACCGATTCAATAGAATACCATATAACACCAATTTTCAGTTTTAAATCTCCTATTCTTCCTCCGAAGTTGTTTATGGCTAAATAATTGTGTTAGCCACGGGATCTTAATCCACATTTAATTGACCACAGGGATAAATCTAAGACGAAAACGACACAGAATTGTCTTCATGAATATAGCTTATGGTATCTGAGCAAACATATGAGCTGCATCATATCGCCCGATCTCTAGGGGACGTTTCCAGATAATATAAAAGCATACACACACGTTCACACGCACTGTCTCCGGGGTTTGATGCAGGTGACGAGTGCTATCGGTATTGTCAGGAGTTTTTTTTATGTCAAGGACACTAGGAAGGGTGTCACAGTGCTGTCAGGTCATACTAGTTAGTCAGAGGGTTGTACAACAAAGGAAGATGATGATAAAGCCCTTCAGATGTTGGTCAACTAAACACGTCTTATTGTATGGAATCTAAGACGTGTTTAGTTGACCAACATCTGTCGATCATGATAGAATAGAGCACGCTCAATACACATCATGACTTTTAAAAGCCAATCTATAAATAGTGACAGCCAATGACCGACTTGGCCAACGCAATCAAGTTACATAACGGCGAGGGAGGGATAGTGATCTCGTCGACGACAAAGCTATCTGGTTGTGAAACCTTGCTGCAAACGCTTGATTTGTTTTGTCAATTACAGGAAACATTAACGACGGAGGTGAACCATGTCATATCATAATTTCACAAGTTCACTTCGTTCAAGAACTAAAAGCAAGCAGAAATGCATAACAGCGAAATTTCGCATCTTTTTTTGAAATGTTTAAAAGGGGAATTGGATAGTTATGAACATAAAATCGAGTCATTTACTTGGAATACTCAAAATATATATTTACTAATAAAGGAGGCACGGTAGTCGAGTGGTAGGACGCTGGGGCCGTGACCGAAGGGTTGCGGGTTCAAGTCACGGCACGGCACTGTATTGAATCTTTGAGCAAGATACTCTACTTCGCTTGTTCCAGTCTACTCAGCTGTAAATGAGTACGTGGTTGGGCAGTGCTAGAATTGAAGAATGCTAGCTGTGAGCGCCGAAATGGCAGCACCGGTTGTATGCTCCCCAGGGAGTTGAGAAAGATATTGGCTGGTTACTAAGACCCTTTAACCACGGATAATAATTTGTGAACCGCTATGAGACGACCTACGAACTAGGTTGTGATAAAGCGGTATAAAAGAACCTCGAATTATTATTATTATCATTATTATATTATGTGAACTGTTTAAAAACTAGCAAGTTTTACACAAACTTAGATAACGAAACAACACGATTCAACATTTATAGCATGGAGGTTAGGCTTTCTTCAATAACTTATCAAATGTTTACAACACTCTAGATGAAAGATTCGGCTGAACTGCAGACACATCCAACTCTTCAGATATATGTCCAAGTACTGCAAGTCGGTGGGCAATATATAGCTATATAGGTAATGCTAAGTTATCCCGCGAGGCAACTTTAAGGTACACAAACTAATAAAGGTCACAGAGACAGGACCGTAATTTGATACACGACTACATTGCTGCACTAAAAAAGCCGAGAGTAATACCCTGAGACCTGTCCAAGTGCTATAAGGACATATAACGGAAGGGAGAGTCGTATGACAAGAGCATAAACTACTTCGGCATTCGTGTTCAGTCAATTCAACTGATTTTCATTATTTGCTTTAGTGTATACATAGATGGGGGCGCGGTGGCTAAGTGGTTAAGGCGTCTACTACCACTAGCCCTCCACCACTGGGTCGCGGGTTCGAGGCCTACGTGGGGCAGTCGACAGGAACTGGCAGTAGGTCGGTGGATATTCTCCGGGAACTCCGGCTTTCCTCCACCACCAAAACCTGGCACGTCATTAAATGACCATTGCTGTTAATAGGACATAAAACACAAACAAACCAAAGTGTACATAGCAACAAGTCATAGTCCAATGATTTATAAACGAATAGACAAGTATAATAGCAAAACGTCCAAGACAAAATATACAAATCAAACTCGTTATGAAAAACTGTATTTATACATGTATTTGCACTTCTGCAGAAGAATTGTATGGTACAAATAATGTTCAACATATGTCGCAAATAACATTCAAAAATATCTTTATTCAAAAACAACATACACAAATGTAAAATTATTAGTTTCCTTAAAGTCGTCAAGAAAGGAATAATAGGTTTACTAAAGGTCTGGCAAATATATTCAATGGGTTCACCTAAGGTCTTGCGAATATAATCAATGGGTTTACTAAGAACCAATGAGTTTACTTAAGATCTTGCATATAGAAACAACGGATTTACTAAAGGCTGTTAAAGGCTTATAGCATACAAATGTAGCATTACTAAGGAGCAAGCAGAGCCATACTTTACCGACTGATATCAATAAAGCACGCAGGAGTTAACAAAGGTCGTGATAGACTAATGAAATATAATGAAAGGTTTACGAACGGAGGTTCTAGACAAACAACATACAAATTATAGATTTACTGAAAGTCGTTAAAGCGATAATGCCACACAAACGTTTTGATAATGATGTTCGAGACTGCTTTGATATCAAACATATGTTTACTAAAACACGTTTAAGATGACATCTGTCCACGTTTTTTGAACACTAACTAGCGGGTGTTTAAATTCCGCTTCATGTTTGAGAAGATGGAAACGCAAGACACAGCAAACGCAAACTTTATATCATTAAAAAAATGTACAACACACATTTTAAGCTTATCATATTTTTTCTGCGGATCATATTTCACGATCACAATATTGACCCGCGAAATCGCAAAAATATCATCCCCGTGATAATACAGAACATTGTGTTCAATCATGAAGCAAAATAATACTGGAGCGGAATTTAGAAATTAAAACAGTATTATTAAATAATCAGAATACAACCTTTTATTCGGAAACAACTGGCCATCATCGTTTTTTTACTCTTAGAGACGGAAGGTTTTACCATAATGTGGTCAGGTCTGACAGTAAAGGTTAAACCCGTTTGCACTTGCGCTGTCGCTGAATATTCTTGTGCGCAGGTGGTGAAGATATGATTTATTACAGCTATCATCTCTACTCGAAGGTTATAGAATAGTTGCTACATTGACGTCTACCATTTGTTTGATCAATGGTCTCAGGACATCCATGACATCAACTCATGTTACAAGTTATGACACACTTTTGCCTAATAGTATCAGTGCAGAAATGTCCACTATATCAATTAATGTAGCAATAAAGATGTTGCAGATTGCTGACAGAGGATTATTTGTCATGATATTAACGTTTTATCTTAAAACTAACAATCCGATTCATAGAGTATAACAGCTTGTTCTTTTCCAGTAATTATCAATTGCTTAAGTATGGTTGTGGATATTGTTGTTGCAATGAGGTTGGATTAAGCAATTGGTTACCTCATCCTCCTAAAGCTGTTATTTTTCTGAAGAAAACGTAATCCATCCAATTCTTCTCTCTTGGTAAATGATCATAATTTCACAACTCTAGAAGTCAAACTAATCATATTAAACACATGTCACGGGGATCTCACAAGGCTTAAATATCAATCCAACAATACTCCTCCGATATAATGGCAAAGTCTTCTCTTCTGGTTAAATTCACATATTGATGACGTTGCTGTGTGGTTGCTGTTTTAGTATTTGTGATAGACGATGGTTGGATTTTACCTGACGGATCACGAGATATGTTATCCGGATATGACGTCGTTGGATGTTTTATACAGCTAGTTATCCTGATTATTTTATGGTAACTCACGTCATCATCACAGAAAATCCCAATTACTGATTTTCGTTCAAAATATCTTTGTCGAAAAATTATAACTTTTTGAAGTCGACAACTTGACTAAAACTATTTGTTTTTCATGTAGATCTACAATTAAGTATTTTTTTAGTCAGTGTAATACTTCTATGCTAAAGCGTATGTACGTTATCTCAATAGGCACTTTACTAATCTCAAATCACGTCTATCTATAATGATAACATTGACCTAAATCGCAGTGTACAAACGAAATGAGGAAGGAGTCATATACACAGATTACCGAAGTGACAAAACAAGGTGCATGGCGAAAACTTGACGTTTTGTGTCGGTGATTTAATGTTGTGTACATGTAACACTTGAATTTATAGAGATGCATATTCCGTCTTTGCGTATTGCAGAGTTATCTTCTCTTGTGAGCAGGGATTGATTGTTACGTCATTGGTTTGTGAGAGTAACGTCATCAATCTTTGAGAAAACGACGTAATTTTCTCACACAAACCAATGACGTAATAATCAATACCTGCTCACAAGAGCAGATAACTCTGCAATACGCAAAGACGGAATATGTTTTTGTGAATAGTGCAGGTGTGAGAACAATGCAGGTGAAACGTTTTGAAAATAGTTTATTGAAATACATAACAAATATTTAACTACTTGAACTATAAGATAATTTCATCAAATCTGTTTACAAAGCTGTGTTGATTGATATGCATCAGAACATTTTAATTTGTGTCACCCTTTCTCATTATGCACAAATAACGTTGATACACATATATAGGTTAATTAATTCAATATACCAACTAAAACGATGATTTTATGAACGTATCAAAAATTGTTTTGTACGGTCTTTATCATGTAACGGTCAGTTACCCCAAAAAAATGTACACGGTCAACAACAAATAAAGCCCTTGAAACAAGTAAAACCCATGAAACAACAAATAAAACCCTTGAAACAAGTAAAACCCTTGAAACAAGTAGAACCCTTTAAAAAACAAGCAAAACCCATGAATAAAAAACCACCTGAAACAACAAGTAAAACCCATGAAACAAAAAGTAAAACCTATGAAACAACAAGTAAAACCCTTGAAAAAACAAGTAAAACCCCTGAAACAACAAGTAAAACCCTGAAACAACAAGTAATATACCTGAAACAACAAGTAAAATCCATTAAAAAACAAGTAAAACCCTTGAAAAGACAAGTAAAACCCTTCAAACAAGTAAAACCCTTTAAACAACAAGTAAAATCCACGAAACAACAAGTAAAACCCTTCAAACAAGTAAAACCCTTTAAACAACAAGTAAAATCCACGAAACAACAAGTAAAACCCTTGAAACAAGTAAAACCCTTTGAACAACAATTAACAACCATGAAACAACAAGTAAAACCCCTGAAACAACAATTTACACCCATGAAACAACAAGTAAAACCCACGAAACAACAAGTAAAACCCATGAAACAACAAGTAAAACCCATGAAACAACATGTAAAACCCTTTAAACAACAAGTAAAACACCGGAAACAACAAGTAAAACCCGTGAAACAACAAGTAAAACCCTTGAAACAACAAGTAACACCCGTGAAACAACAAGTAAAACCCTTGAAGCAAAAAAACCCTGAAACAACAAGTAAAACCCCTGAAAACTACCCTTGTTTATTGATCTAGATGTAATGTCCAGTGTTTTAAGGGATGCCCATACAGGCCAATTGTTGTTCTAAACTGTCCGAATTCACAACTTAGATGTAAAGATAGACCATGTTATAGGGCACCATTGTCTTAGTCTTTTGAATATAAAATATACAAGGAATTTTGGTGCGAAGACAAAAACCTGATGTCACTACGAAAGAAAATTGTTTAAAGGAACAGAAACAACACCAATTCCAAATATTTGAAGTCATCCAAATGAATATATACACTGTCACCAAAAAAACCAATACACACTTAATGACAGTTAATGACAGTTAATGACACGAAGTGACAGTCAATACAACCAAGTGGCATTATGACAAAACATTTACGGGCGGTTGTGACGAAGACAGCCGCAATTATTCAGTTGACAGTCAAACACATTTGAAATATTCCTTTGCCAGGACTGCTTTTGGAGAAAAAGCTGTTATAAAATGAAGCAGATTAAGAAACGACTGGAGAAGATTGGTCCGAATTTATATATTTACGCATATTTGAACCCCCGAAATACCGGCTCAGTGTTCAGCACCTTGTGGATGAAATAAGAAGGCTAGCTTGATCCTTTAATGTACATAAAAAGAATCTCGCGGTCGTGTTACGGTAAAACTTACATATTCCAGGAGTGTGGAGATTGAAAGTGAGCGTAACCCTTGGAGATCGAGGATGCGTGCTCCCATGTTTTTTTCAAACTATGAATGTTAACCTTATTTCAACATTATTTCTTATTGCGAGATATCAAGTATCTTTATTTCATCAATGCAGCTCAACTGCTTTTTCTTCACGAGTAAGGAAAAGATGACCTGTCGCGTTGACGTTTACGTGGTTTATTTATTTCGGACAATTGTGTTAACTTTTAGGTTTGCCAAAGTGCTCATACGTCATGTGTATCGATGTCCGGTGTCCTGTTAGCCTATAAACGTTCCGTCACGATCACTGTGGTCGAAGACAATATCCTGTGATAAACTTTGTGATATCTTACACTGTGACATATGAGTACACTTTTCAGGAGGTGGGGAGTAACGTTATGGATAAGATTACCGTTTGTAATTAGAAAGTCGCAATTCCGCAACACATCTAATAAAGGTAATGAAAGTCTCCGTTTACATCTAGTTTTCAGACACCTTTGGCACAAACGTTCGTTTTAAGTTCTATGAGTTCAAAAGATGCTGAAAAACGGAAATAGACTTCATATCATAAACTGTCTTGCCAACATTTTATCTCCTATGTTTACAAGAAGAACAGGCGATGAAAGCAAATTCTATAGCGAATATGAATATATTTTATGTATTTATATTTTTGTTGATTTTGTCTAATACACTTTTGAATTATTGCGTAACTCTAAAGCGACTATTATAGTGTAATGCAATTCTCCATTAGAGTTCTAATGTGAATTATATTGGTAGTCATATAAATGCTTTATACTATAACATTTTATTATAAATCTTTTTATGATCCAAGCATCAATGATACTCCCACGATGTTTTTTTTTTTTTTTAAACAATGAAATTTGCTCAGAAACGTCACAACGTATTCATATAATTATAGAGGGATCGACGATAACGTTTTATTCCTGTAAATCTTTATACTCTAGCTGACCTTTCTCCGCGCTTTCAAAAGAATAATAAAGATTCTGTATTAAAATGTGCTGCGTATATTTCACATTTGGCTACGGCACGCTCAAAGACGGGTAGACAGAACAGTCTCGTTTTCAAATATTTTACAACGCTTATATAGAGACAGCATTTTATAAGTTAAGAACTTAAGAGAAAGGCTTATTTAAAGCTTTATATACTTCCGAAGCAATGCATAAAAACTGTACTGAAAGTATTAATTAATTTGATTACACGATACAGATCAATTAAAGACTATACATATTTGCAGGTAGCATAAACGTCAATTGGTTCTTGGTCTGATTCGTTGAAATGTTAAAGCTTTAAAGTGACGTCACATGCAATAACTGTATGAAAAGAACCGAGGCGATCATCTTGGTTGTGTTAGTCAGGTGTGGATTCAAGTAGCCGCTTATGGCTGATAGGGGATATATATGTGTTCAAAGTGACAATACTGAGTATGAGGTTGATAAATCACCCATTGACACCGGTATTTGCCTTGTCTATCTTCAGAATCACGTACACATAAATAACATATGAACAGTAAAAGCACCTGTAAAACAAACGTAAGCCAAGTGACACGAACACTTATAATTAGGTCGTAGCAAACGGAATATCAAACAATTTATTTCGAGTTCAAATTCATTCCACAATTAAAAGGTAAAGCAAACCACTGCCAGGGTTAAGAAAGGAGAGCTCCAAAAACGGCTGCTTTTCGTCGTTGGAGTTACTTGCCCATCTGTTGGTTTTTTTCGGTTAGGGTGACTGCCCTTAGCATACCTCATTTGCGATAGAGATCAAGAAGAAAAGACTGCGTTACCGTAAAACGACGAAGGGCCGCCTCGAAGGCGCAGAAAGAATGGCCAATTTATAAAAGAAACAGAGGTATGTAAGTTAGAAAAGGGAGAGGTAACAATCAGTTTTATATCGATGTTGTTGGTTTGCATATTTTCGGGACGTTTATACACGTAATATCTTCAAATGTCACCGATAACGCACTAAGTCGTGATCTACATCTATGTTTACATTTGTACACGTTGGAATATTGATACAGAGTACGGGTTTGACATAACGGCCCCGTCATAATAACATGTACACGAGAAATTATCTCTTGTGATATTACGAATTACAATTTCTGACGTAGGTAATACCCGGTGTCGGCCGAAAACAGACGAAAACAACAACAACACAGATGTCAACAACAACGAAAACGACAACACAGATATCAACAACAACGAAAACCACATCACAGATGTCAACAACAACGAAAACCACATCACAGATGTCAACATCAACGAAAACCACATCACAGATGTCAACAACAACGAAAACCACACCACAGATGTCAACAACAACGAAAACCACATCACAGATGTCAACAACAACGAAAACGACAACACAGATGTCAACAACAACGAAAACCACATCACAGATGTCAACACCTACACCATAGACGATGAAGCCGACGTGCGTGTTGCACCAGCCACCCACACTGTGCATGAAGTTTACAAAGAGAAAGAAGACTGGGAGAAAAACCTGATGAAGTGGAACGAAAGAAGGAGAGTGGTTGAGATCAGTGTTCTGAGCGAATTCCTTGAGAAAGGATGCCATGCATGTGGTTGGATGCTGAAGTTGTCCAACACATTTCAGGAACGGCATTATGGCCCCGGGAGTCTGCTCTACATAAAGGTGTGTACTCTGAATATATATTTTTTAATTGCCAAATCATGTTTGTGCAATATTATTGAATGAGACTGATGACTGTAAAGCTTGGATTTTGTGGAGATCATACTGTCTTCATAATGATATTTGTCCTCATCAACATAACAAATGAAAACATCACATAGTTTGGTGAATTATCCATTAGTTGATCAAGTAAAAAGTTCATAATCTAGCTGATTGTGTCACATCATAATTCATGACAGCTGAACAATGAAAATGACCATTCAGTCATAGCTTCCCAAATAGACTAGTGCTATTGAAACGCGTGTAATTTTATATCAGAGTGCTTATTGAATACAATATTTTCTTCATTTGTTTATAGTGTGCTCAAGAAACATGTGGGACCATAACAACGATCCCTACAGGAAAGAGGCATGGGAAGTATCGTTACAGTTGACACAAAGAGTTTCATCAGGAAAACGGCACCAAATGAAGTCCTACAAGCAGGAGGATTTATGTCGACAGAATGGAATCACATATTCCGCACATTCTGCCTTAGAAGATTCCAAAGCACTATGTGATCTTGTTTCATACTTGAAATATGATCTTGTACCTTAGGGTGAATGTAAAACAGTTGCATAACATGTAGAAATGATGAGAGTAAAGGAAACAAGAGATCAACATAGCCGTCGCCATAGCCTTCGCTATCATTGCTATGCTGATGACACACAAATTTACATGGTCATAAACCCACAGGACAGTTGGAATACAGTCTCAGAAAGTCTGGAAGCTTGTCTGACAGATATCAGTATCTGGATGAACGCCAACATGCTTAAACTTATCAGGAAAAGACGGAACTAATCGTCTTTCCCCCAAAGTGTCAGCAAGCAATGGCTCTCCAGCTCAAGGTTGGTCCCAGAACTATTGAGACTGTTCCAGCTGTTAAAAACCTAGGGGTATACTTGGACAGTTCTCTGAACATGGAGAAACAAGTGAACGCTATTGCCAAATCCTGTTACTACCAGATCAGGAACATCGGCTGTATTCGGCAGTTTCTAACTGCAGATGCAAGCAAGATTTTGGTGCATTCACTTGTTACCTATCGGTTGGATTATGGTAACGCCCTGCTCTGTGGTATATCTGACAAACTAACTAGTCGTCTGCAGAGGGTTCAGAACACTGCAGCACGGCTAGTTACTCGTACTCGAAAGAGAGAGCAGATCACACCTGCGCTTTATTCGTTGCACTGGTTACCTGTACTATACAGGTCGCAGTACAAAATTCTGGTATACACATACAAGGCACTGAATGGAACAGCTCCTCAGTATCTACAGGAACTAGGTTACCCTGTATCAGCCGTCAAGATCACTGCGGTCTGAGTCAGAATCTTTGTTGTGTGTCCCAAAATCTCGTACTGTGACCTACGGAAACAGATGCTTTGGGAGGGTTTCGGCTACGTTGGGGAATAGCTTACCATCTGCTATTAAGAAGTCAAATACCCTGGCCAAGTTCAAGAGGGACATAAAAACTCACCTCTTCACGTCTGCATATTAGAATCTTTGCAAAGACGTCATGTAAATACCACCCTTTTATTTGTTCAATTATGTGCACATTGCTTGTTAAATGTATGAAAGTGATTGCAAGCCTTTGTTGTTTGTTTTCACAATTATAACCATTACTATTATCCATATGTTGTAAAGCGCCTTAGAGTAATTTTACAAATTATATAGGGCGCTATATAAATGCTGTATATTATTATTATTATTATTATCAGAATCTTGTCGCTTTACAGCATCTTGTTGGTGTGAAAATTGTGTCGGGTTTTATTGCCAAAAAATGGGTTTGAACATGTGTCATTTGAAGTAAGTATATAGTCTCGATGCTGAAAATGGTGTAAAATTACTCTTCACTGAAACTACAGGAAACAATGATGTGCGTGTCACGTTGAGGATTATAAAAGATGTGACAACATCTTTAGCAAAGTGATACAAAATAAAATTAGGTATACGTTTTACATTTGTCTTGGGACTGTTTGACTGATCATAGCTAGGTTCTATTTTGTTGGAGTGTATATATGTACTGCTATTTAGTTTATTTACACATCTTACAGAACTTGATTGGTGAGTTCAGTGCTTGCAATTTTGTTAACATTTTGACAATTTTTATGTGAATTTTACCACTTTTCACTTTTTGTTATACATTTTATTGAAATGTTTTCCCCATGTCACTGTAACAATTTACAATTGTTGTTTGTTCAAAATATGTCTCAATATTACTAAAACTGTAAATATATGCATTGTATGTTGTTAGTCTGTTTGTATTGGTTTTACATCTTTTGCTATTTGTATGTGAGTATGTATATATATATATATGTTTATATTTATTTATTTTGTAAGAAAACTGTTTAATGTTCTTACTGAATTTATTTACAATTGTTACCTGTTGAAAAGTCTGCCACCATATATATCCATTACAAAAATATCTGTAAGTTGTAATAGTTATATTTTTTATATTTTTTTTTATATTTATTACATTACTATTACACTTTAGAAATGTTATTTGTTATTTGTTTTTTTTTTATATTTATTGATATTGTATTTGACTGAGATGCTACATGTAACCGGGGTATTTATTATTGTATAAAATATGCTAATCTAAGAGTTACCTCCCTTTTCAAAAATAAAAATAAAAATCAGAATGTCATTCAACTATTGCTTTTTACCAGTTGAAATTATCATATTATGTATAAATGGACAATAAAATATTGCATGAGGTATACACCAGGTATTTTGTTATTTATTCTGTGTGTACTGTTGCAACTCTTTAAAAAATGAAAATGGGAAAAATGAAAAAGAATTACACAATATGTTTCAACACTTGCACGTGACGCGCTGATATTAACCTCTGAACTTCATCCTCATGATTATTTTATATTGGTAAATACATGTAGCCAGTGAGAACATGAATCACCATGCGAAATATAAAAGAAATAAAACGAACAGTGAATACGTTCTATCCTCAGATACAATTATCTCAGAAACGTACAAGGTGCAAATTTTTGTTAGAGGAACTCTGAAGCAATTCAAAATAAGGGAGTCAAGGGGTGTAGAAAGGGATTGAATTAGGTTAACAAATGTAAATGTAACGGATAGTGTACCTTGTATCTATATGGCAAAATACACAATGAGTTTACAGTCTAGAAGAAAACAGTTAATACAGATTAATACCTTCAATAAGATTCATCAGTTCGGAAATTTGTAATATCAAAGTTTTATTGAAACAGTATACAGCTAAACGTGTCGCAACGTTTCAAGACCGACTTGTTTACTTGTACAACGATTGGACGAATTACAGAAAAAAAACATAATGGTAATTACCTTTTGAAACCATAAATATGACATCTGGTACATGTACGTAACCAAACAACAAGAATAAGCAACTAGCGTTAGACACGTCGCGCCTTCCAATGATCATTTCATATTAAAACAGGAACTGTGATATCACATGACAAGTATATGGCATTTTTATATTTTTAAGCAAAGGTTATAGTCGTTTCTAACCATATCCAGTTTTATCAGCCAAGAAAAATATGTAATTTCCCACTGGATTGTCTGGGGATGGGCGGTTAAAGTACAAATACGTATTTTTTCGAAGTGAACCGAAATAACACTACGGTTATAAGTGCATCCAATATTTCCCCATTCAGACAGGATTTTTGTTTTAGATTTAATTTGTAAAATCAATATCACGCGGATTGTCTTGTCCACTCAGCAGCACACTGCACGTTTCATGGACACTCCCTGTTGTATGTGCTGGGAGGTAATCACACCGCTTCAAAAGTAGATACCTCCGTGTTAAACCTCTACATTTATTAACAGTAGTTAAATCCAGAAAAGAAAAATGATAATCAGTGGGGGAAATATTCCTCCTTAATGGCAACGAAAATCTTTTCGCCTGTGAATTTCTTTTATGCTCATACTTTTTCTTCAGTGCAAAAACAGAGGCCTCATTTTTAGATCTATCTTCACATGAAGAGGTTCTGTCATAAGTTCCCCTTCATATTAGATTTATGATACAAGTTTTGGAATTTCCATGTTTGCGAGCCTCTGGCGAGTATCATCAATCTAATATGAAGGGAAACGAATGACAGATTCTTTTTATCATATCATACAAAGTAAACTGTATAATTGTGATCTGAAACGAATATTTTGTACTTGGCCGCCTTTGAAAAGGAAAAAAATTGCGTCCGCTTCACAATCACGTGACGTCACATTGATTGTCCCTATTCGATTTTGACGTCATTTCCGGGGTAATATTACACATGTTACATAAACATGATTTATGTGATGGCTTTATGACACTGCATAATTCGGTATTAATATGATAAATTGCTTTATTATATAATATAAGGCTTCTGCAGTGCAATAAAGGGGTGCAATAAAATTGATATTGAACGTGTGCAATAAAGATGCAAATGAGCGCGCGACACCGTGGGAACTAGGTCGTATTCCTACGCACTACTACTACTACTACTACTACTACTATAGTATAGGCCTACTACAACATGGCTGACGTAAACATTGGGGATTCTGTTCGAATTGACGGCAAAGGTAGGGGCACAGTACAAGAACTTGTTCCAATGGGATTTGCAACATTTTATAGAGTTTTAATCGAGGGAAGTGATATTGAGGTTGACTTGCCAGGTGATCGGTTAGAGCCAATACCCCAGANGCTAGATCCTCTATATATTGAATGCCATTGACTTTTAAATAACAAAGATTTTTTTGTTTAATCGCATTCTCAGATTAATGTATCTGACAGGTGGTGTAACAGGCGCCATAGTGTAAAAACAAAACAATTGAAATGCATCCTGAAATGAACCATCAGCATCCATATGCTATGGTATGTGTTGCAGAGGGTGCTCTTAGTTGAGACACAAGTGAATGGACAAAATAGTGTCAACTCATCATAAAAGTGGGTTTTTCATAAAAGATTTGTTAATATTAATTCATGTGGAACATTAGTTTTTATTTATAAAATAAAACCTCCCAGATAAAGAAAATCACTAAGACGAACTTTGTGAACTCCGGAGACCACGTGTAGCACTTTAGAAAAAGGTCTGGTTAAGAAAATTCAGAAACTTGCTATATTCCGACACACAACCATTTAACTGTTCTATACTACGATATAAATCACATGGACATTTTCAAAAAGCAATGTTCACACTGTCCATAAAGTCAGGACCATATGTACTGTCGTTTTTAACTCGTTAATAAATACGTGGGGTCAGATCAGTACACGCTCTGTCCATCTCTTACCTGATTGGCTAGGTCATTTTAGCGAGGAAGTTACAGATATTTTGTCAATGACGTTAGTCTACAGGAGTGCTGTAATTATCGAACAAACATACAGATGATAAAGGGATAATACACTGTACCCTTGACAACGATGTCAACAACCAAAATGTACTGTTCCTATTCAAGACTAATTGATGCCGTCTGCTTTTTTGTGTGTGCATAACAACAGTCCATGCAACGGTGACATCTAAACTAGAATATCGAAATGTGTTTTTAAATGGAATCGCGGATACTCTGTTGAAACGTCCCCACTTATGACTCTGTTGAAACGTCCCCACTTAGAGTAAAATATATTTAATCGTCCTGTTATGTATTCATAGAAAATAGACCTAATAACACTCGTAACTATTGCACAGGATCCTGGCTGAATATCGTTTCCAAAACAAATTCCGCCGATGTTTTTACAAAACATTGTCCAGTAAAATTAAATTTACTCATCTCAAATAACAGTGCCTAATTCTTGCATACCTAAGAATTCTTCAAAAATCAAAGCTGAAAAGGAATAATACCTCAAAAAGCGTTATTTGATGGACTGTTCTTTTTCATATATCAGTGAAATCGCGCTGTCGATGTATGACCCAATCATTTGTGGACATCATTTTTACGTGATATTTGTTGTTATGAGGACGCAAAACCCAGCACAAACAAGCAAGCAGAAAGGAATATTCTGCCACCTGACTTGGCCACTAAAATCACGCTTTATTCCTTCAAATCTTCCACTTTATCTTTCACATGTTGAGTTTTACTCCTTAATGCAATTAAGTTTCACAAGTAGTCTTTGTCAAAGGTGGGGTCACCATTTGGCCCCCTCTTTGATTTCTTTCATTCCTTTGCCATATGTAGATACGTAAAAATGATCAATAACTGCCTATATGATTATTCATAATGACAACTGATAACCGTAGTGGACCTCCTTGCATAACACCAGGTTGATTGACGGGGGTATCCTAACAAAATGTCAGATAAATTTCACAGGAGAATTCTATTTTGAAAATGAGTTATGATAGTGTACAGTGCATAAAATAACTGTTATTTTGATACTAAATATGTCATATTGGTATACATGAAGTAAGCGTAGTGATACTTTTAATTAATAAAACATGCACATTTTCACATAATTCAAAATATAACCAACATTGTCAACTTGCATATATATAGTTACAATATTTTTTTGTTACTATATTTTAAACTTCTATAAAAAACTTTCCATATATATATTCTGTCTACAGAATCATTTTTATGAAATATCAAAACCGGTAAAGTACTTTTTTGCATGCCAAACATGATCAAAGGCCAATTTCACATAATCATGGAGATTTGATTATCAATGTTTTTTTATGGTAAATACCAATATATATATTTTTTTGTATTATACCAAAACACTTTATTATATAACGTTTGTTTGAAAGTTATGTGCACAGTAACAACTCATGAATATGTATTCTGCCAAAGTAATCGTTCCTCCGGAGAACAACTTAAGGTTGAGATTGTGTTATAGACAGCGATATGTAATAATATAAAAAATAATAACATAATCTTAATAGTAAAACTATTATACAATTAATTATACCCCTGCAACGGATTTAGGGTGGTATCCTGGAATCAGCATGCCGTCCGTCTGTCTGTCCATAGAAAAAGATTGTCCGGGCATGCAACTCCTTCTAAAGTAATGGACCAATTTCAACAAAAGTTTCCAGATATGATAACTACCACCTGAAGTTTTGCATGCAGGTATATTTTTTTCATTCTGACCCTTGTTTTACAAAGTTATGGCCCTTTGTTGAAAAATCCTCGTCCGGACATGCCCACCAAAACCAAGGGGTCAATTTCAACGAAAGTTTTCAGATATGATAACTACTACCTGGTGTTGTGAAATGACCCTTTGTTGAAAAATAGTTGTCCAGTCAACTCTTCCAAAACTATAGCGCCAATTTCAACGGAAGTTTATAGATATGGTAACTGCCCCCTGACATTGTGCATCCAAGTAGTACGTTTCCATTCCGACCCTTTAAGAGGAGTTATGGCCCTTTGTTGAAAACAACCTCTGTCTGCCTCATAAACTACTGGGCCGATTGAAAGTGAAAGTTTACAGATATGGTAATTACCCCCTGATGTCGTGTCAGGGTGGTATTTTTTCATTTCGACCATTTTTAAAGAGTTATGGCCCTTTGTTAAAAAATTGTCTTGACAACTCTTTCTTAACTACTAGGACGATTTCAGCAAAACTGGTTCATCTGGACTAACAAAATTTGGAATGTAAGAATGTTTGGCATTGAGAGGGAGTACAGGAAGTATGTCAGTGACCTACATACTTAAATAATTACCGATGGGTGACTATGGATTGCTTTACAATGCTTTGTCTTAGTTAGCCCTTTGCTAACAGTTCTGGTTTATATAGAAGCGGGTGGTATTAGTTAACCTTTGACTTACAGTTCTAGTTGTTATTTCATTTTGCCTATTGCCCATTCACTAATCAAAAAAGGAAGGAATATTCCATTTTTTTATACCGTTAACTCTAAACAAATAAAGCAAGGAAGATATCCTTGTCTGACTCCCAATACAAACATTTTATTCTAGCAAATTTTATTTTGTGACCTTGAATCAAAAGTGTTATATGACAAATTTACCGGTTGTCATTTTTTTTGAAATTCCTAGTGTTGAAAGTTATTATTTGTAGCCATCTTTCAAGCAAGTTTGAAAAATAGACTGGTTTTAGAACTATGTAAATAAACGTGTCAAAAAAGGAAATGTTTCTCATTAGTAATGAAATTTCACATACTTTTCTGCTTTAATATTCAATAAAGAGAACAATTCTTTCTTTAAGTAGTGTAATATTTGGTATCAAAATAACAGATTGAATATATTGCACATGATGATGATATAATTTTAAGGTAATTGGGTCATTTAAATGCTCTATGAGGAATTGTATTACCATACCTCTAACACCCACACAGGTGTAAGTCAATGAGGTCCCATTTGTCATAAAATGAATTCTGAAAATAACTGTTCCTGATTTAAGCTTCCTATACCTATACCTTTTTGTATTTATCTTGTTTTCAAAGCGGGGGCCGACGCTAATGTTAAATCTCCATAGGCGTTGACCCTACTTTTGCTTAATCGTCATTTTGTTAAAAAATAAAGAGACAATTATCTGGCATTGGAAGAAGTCGTCTGTATTTGATTCGATATCGATTTCACTTTCCTAGATATCTTCCGTCATAAACCCTGTACTATAAAAGGGTATAAATAACTAAAAACAGAGTAAGGTTTACACCCAATAAGCTTCAGATTATTGATTATTATCAGATAACAAATCAATGGACAACCGGTTAACTTTGCTCAAATCAATAAATGGGAACAGGTTAAAAATGCTTATCGGGTTTTATGTATGTCACTTTGATAATGAATCTAAAGGAGGCTCATCAAACATGCACTTAATCCTTCCACATGTTTTATTTCTATATATCCATCAACCATAGGTTGAATTATGCCATCCGATACACATTTTACCCCCATCAGCATCGATGAGATTCCACATTCTATAAGGGATGGTATGAAAAGAATGGGTTATTTAATATGTAACTACAGGTTCTAAAAGAAGTTCTTGCACGTTTCAGACATCTCATTTGGTTGTTCATATAATCATGACTATAGTTTTTTCCCGTGCTGCCAGTCCTTTATATAAAAGTATTTGTTTACGTTTTAACCTCGACTGTCTGAACATCAACACAAAGAGATTGCAATACGTCAACAGGCATCAATGAGTTCACGGGAATATTCTACGCGACTCCAGGGCTTCAGTGGCTTAGTCGTTAGAGTGTCTGACATATATGATCCCTATCTCTCTACTTCCGGGTCGTTGGTTCGAAACCTACGTGGGGTAGTCGCCAGGTACCGTCCGCAGGTTGGTGTTTTTCTCCGGGTAGTCCGGTTTTCCTCATCCATCAAATCCTGACTCGTCCTCAAATAACCACAGCTGTTAATATGACGTAAATCTCCAACTAAATCAAACCAAAACAAGCGAATCAAGCATTCCTGTTGCGTCTTTAGTAAATGTATTTATTGTTGGTTATATTTATTCTATATTCATTTTTTCCTTCAAAAAATACTAGGTCACTCAAAACCATCCATTCCTTTTGCAATTCAGTGCAGGTTTTCTTTTGGTTTATTTGTTTGTTTTGTTTTTAAAATTGTAACTCCTTCATATATTAAGCAAGTATCCCAATCATGATCTCACAGGGAAATAGGTTATTTCTTTGTGTGATATGAAGGCGGTTTTGATTATGCTCATTAGCATGCCCTGTGTTGTTTTTGTCTCTACCCGAGTTCTCTATGTGAGAACGTGACATTACTTGGATTTGACCTAGATTTACATGGCGGGTGTCGTCGATGAGGCACAAAACGCTTACACCCGGAACACCTGGTCTTTTCTTCTTGATCTTGTAAAAAGGCGTCGATAATTTAAGAGGAATACAAAATACGAGATCAAGAACAAACGCGTTGAACTACTGGTAGAAACTGGATTTGTTTATTGTCAAAAACGTTAAAAAAGAATAGCAAAAAATCCCATGATTCTGCATATTCATCGCTTACACGATGTAACTTGGCATGGGAAGGCTAAATTATTACTTGTCATTGGCATAATAAATATATACTTTATTTAGACTACACCAAAACGAAACAATAATGCTTTTCGATTATGGTAATCACTCTTGTTGGCTCAGAGGGAAGCGCACGGAGGGTCTGAATGTGGCAGGATACACAATGAGAAAACACACGTGGTCTGCCAGGTGACACAATATCTTGTCACATTCGATCGTTGTCATAGACACGTCAATATATAATAATAAAATCACCTTATGAAATATAAAAACAACAAGTACCATAGACGTCACCTACTACAGGTGATAAAGTCTACATTTGTGACATTTTTGTTTCGAGTTCACTCTAAATACAGCGACAAGATATATATGATAACATGTTCTTCTTTATAATTTCTCTTTCCTAAGTTCAGCGTTCAAAAGTTTACCCCACATGGCATTGTAAGGATGAGCGAAGCTAGTTGGCTGCCCATTGCTATCTACCATAGGACGACCTTCGTTCGCCCACTGAAACAGACTGCCCTCTAAATTAACTGCGGTGGGAAAGTCGGGACCGGAAGGAAGTGAACCTGTGGATAAGTAATTAACATGCTTTTAAAGTTTTTTATTTTTTTGCCATGAGGAATTGATTGTTGTTTGCGCTGAGTATAAACCAGAGAGTAACTATCCTCACAGAACCATTGTTAACGCGAACATTTCTAATAGCGAAAATTTCTATGTTTGCAGCATACGCATTCACAACGACATCTAATTCACAAAACAAAAACAAAAATCTAAATGTTAAATTTATAGTCGTGAATAAAATATGGTTAAAAAGTCAACTCTGTCCATTTTGTGTCTCGAAACTATCTCGATTTCCGCCTGGTTGTTTTGTGTAAACAGTGATATACATGTAGTATATAGATATTCTTAAAAAATAAAATGTTTTTGTTTATATTTTTATATATTTCAATTGAACGTTGACGAGAAAAGAAGCCTGGGATATAGTAGACATAGGCTAATGCTTTTAAAGCTATAATTTTACGATGAAAGTGTCAACATTTATCAAATATAACCAGCCATACAGTCAAGTCAGACATAGTTTCTTTACAAACTAATAGAGAATAGCCACCCAGCTGACAGTCAAGTTGATAGACATTTATATAACACTAGCATAGTCTGGTGATTGCGATGATAAACCAAATATATCTCTCCACATCTTTTAGCTTTGTATAACATCTTTGCACTTGAGATAATTTCAGGCAAACAAGCTTCCCTCTGTGATATGACCTTCATCATAAATTCGATAAATAGCATTGCTGGCGGTCGAGTAAGTGTGAATCGCTACCAACAACACATCTCTGTTTTGTCTTAACAATCATTTATACAGTATATCGATTAATTTCCTATTTAAAGGTTGTCTGTGTAGTGATGGACCAGATGTCCAGCAGTTGAATAATGTAGATCAAAACAATAAACAGGTTTGAGTCATAAGTGTCTGCAGGCTGGGCCAACTACGATGTCGTTCAAATCTAGACTTCTTACCTGAGTTTTTCCTGAAGTATTTTTGTAGTTTATCCGCCACTGTTGATGATCTGTATCCAATGGAGCAGTAACACACAATGTCAGTGTTAACCAGACGTTCAACTGAAAGTAAAAACAGCCGTTAACTAACACACAATGTCAGTGTTAACCAGACGTTCAACTGAAACAAAAAACAGCCGTTAACTAACACACGATGTCAGTGTTAACCAGACGTTCAACTAAAACAAAAAACAGCCGTTAACTAACACACAGTGTCAGTGTTAACCAGACGTTCAACTGAAACACAACATAACCGTTAACTAACACACGATGTCAGTGTTGACCAGACGTTCAACTGAAACACAAAATAACCGTTAACTAACACACAATGTCAGTGTTAACTAGACGTTCAACTGAAACAAAACATAGCCATCAAGTAACACACGATGTCAGTGTTAACCAGACGTTCACCTGAAACAAAAAACAACCGTTAACTAACACACAATGTCAGTGTTAACTAGACGTTCAACTGAAACAAAACATAGCCATCAACTAACACACGATGTCAGTGTTAACCAGACGTTAAACAGAAACAAAAAACAACCATTAACTAACACACAGTGTCAGTGTTAACCAGACGTTCAACTGAAACACAAAACAACCGTTAACTAACACACAATGTCAGTGTTAACCAGACGTTCAACTGAAACACAAAATAGCCGTCAATTAACAAAAAAAAACAGTGTTAACCAGACGTTCAACTGAAAAACAAAATAGCCGTTAACTAACAAACAATGTCAGCGTTAACCAGACGTTCAACTGAAAAAAAAGGTAACTAACACACAATGTCAGTGTTAACCAGACGTTCAACTGAAACACAAAATAGCCGTTAACTGACAATGTCAGTGTTAACCAGACGTTCAACTGAAACAAAAAACAACCGTTAACTAACACACAATGTCAGTGTTAACCAGGCGTTCAACTGAAACACAAAATAGCCGTTAACTAGCAAACAATGTCAGCGTTAACCAGACGTTCAACTGAAACACAAAACAGCCGTTAACTAACACACAATGTCAGTGTTAACCAGACGTTCAACTGAAACACAAAATAGCCGTTAACAAACACATAATGTCAGTGTTAACCAGACGTTCAACTGAAACAAAATCAACCGTTAACTAACACACAATGTCAGTGTGAACCAGACGTTCAACTGAAACACAAAACAACCTTTAACTAACGCACGATGTCAGTGTTAACCAGACGTTCAACTGAAACACAAAATAGCCGTTAACTAGCAAACAATGTCAGCGTTAACCAGACGTTCAACTGAAACACAAAATAGCCGTAAACTAACACACAATGTCAGAGTTAACCAGACGTTCAACTGAAACAAAATCAACCGTTAGCTAACACACAATGTCAGTGTGAACCAGACGTTCAACTGAAACACAAAACAACCGTTAACTAACACACAATGTCAGTGTTAACCAGACATTCAACTGAAACACAAAAAAGCCGTTAACTAACACACAATGTCAGTGTTAACCAGACGTTCAACTGAAACAAAAAACAACCGTTAACTAACACACAATGTCAGTTATAACCAGACGTTCAACTGAAACAAAAAACAACCGTTAACTAACAAACAATGTCAGTGTTAACCAGACGTTAAACTGAAACACAAAACAACCGTTAACTAACACACAATGACAGTGTTAACCAGACGTTCAACTGAAACACAAAACAACCGTTAACTAACACACAATGTCAGTGTTAACCAGACGTGCAACTGAAACAAAAAACAACCGTTAACTAACACACAGTGTCAGTTATAACCAGACGTTCAACTGAAACAAAAAACAACCGTAACCTAACACACAATGTCAGTTATAACCAGACGTTCAACTGAAACAAAAAACAACCGGTAACTAACACACAATGTCAGTGTTAACCAGACGTTCAACTCAAACAAAAAAACAACCGTTAACTAACACACGCTGTCAGTGTTAACCAGACGTTCAATTCGAATAAAAAAACCCGTTAACTAACACTCAATGTCAGTGTTAACCAGACATTCAACTGAAACACAAAATAGTCGTTAACTAACACACGATGTCAGTGTTAACCAGACGTTCAACTGAAACACAAAACAACTGTTAACTTACAAACAATGTCAGTGTTAACCAGGCGTTCAACTGAAAAGAAACCCGTTAACTATTACACAATGTCAGTGTTAACCAGATGTTCAACTGAAACACAAAACAACCGTTAACTAACACACAATGTCAGTGTTAACAAGACGTTAAACTGAAACACAAACCAACCGTTAACTAACACACAATGACAGTGTTAACCAGACGTTCAACTGAAACAAAAAACAACCGTTAACTAACAAACAATGTCAGTGTTGACAAGACGTTAAACTGAAACACAAAACAACCGTTAACTAACACACAATGTCAGTGTTAACCAGACGTTCAACTGAAACACAAAACAGCCGTTAACTAACACACGATGTCAGTGTTAACCAGACGTTCAACTGAAACAAAAAACAACCGTTAACTAACACACAATGTCAGTGTTAACCAGACGTTCAACTCGAACAAAAAAAACAACCGTTAACTAACACACGCTGTCAGTGTTAACCAGACGTTCAACTCGAATACAAAAAACCCGTTAACTAACACTCAATGTCAGTGTTAACCAGACATTCAACTCAAACACAAAATAGTCGTCAACTAACACACGATGTCAGTGTTAACCAGACGTTCAACTGAAACAAAAAACAACCGTTAACTAACAAACAATGTCAGTGTTAACCAGGCGTTCAACTGAAAAGAAACCCGTTAACTAATACACAATGTCAGTGTTAAACAGATGTTCAACTGAAACACAAATCAACCGTTAACTAACACACAATGTCAGTGTTAACCAGACGTTTAACTGAAACACAAAATAGCCGTTAACAAACACATAATGTCAGTGTAAACAGACGTTCAACTGAAACAAAATCAACCGTTAACTAACACACAATGTCAGTTATAACCAGACGTTCAACTGAAACAAAATCAACCGTTAACTAACACACAATGTCAGTTATAACCAGACGTTCAACTGAAACAAAAAAACAACCGTTAACTAACACACAATGTCAGTTATAACAAGACGTTCAACTGAAACAAAAAACAACCGTTAACTAACACTCAATGTCAGTATTAACCAGACATTCAACTGAAACACAAAATAGTCGTTAACTAACACACGATTTCAGTGATAACCAGACGTTCAACTGAAACACAAAACAACCGTTAACTTACAAACAATGTCAATGTTTGTAAGTTAACGGTTGTTTTGTGTTTCAGTTGAACGTCTGGTTAACACTGAAACACAAAATAGCCGTTAACTAACACACAATGTCAGTGTTAACCAGACGTTCAACTGAAACACAAAATAGCCGTTAACTAACACATGATGTCAGTGTTAACCACACGTTCAACTGAAACACAAAATAGCCGTTAACTAACACACAATGTCAGGGTTAACCAGACGTTCAACTGAAACCCAAAACAACCGTTAACTTACAAACAATATACACCACACACTCGTTAACTAACACACGCTGTCAGTGTTAACCAGACGTTCAATTCGAATAAAAAAACCCGTTAACTAACACTCAATGTCAGTGTTAACCAGACATTGTGTATTAGTTAACGGGTTTCTTTTCAGTTGAACACCTGGTTAACACTGACATTGTTTGTAAGTTAACGGTTGTTTTGTGTTTCGGTTGAACGTCTGGTTATCACTGAAATCGTGTGTTAGTTAAAGAATTTTTTGTGTTTCAGTTGAATGTCTGGTTGTTTTGTGTTTCAGTTGAACGTTTTGTTAACACTGACATTGTGTGTTAGGGAATGGGTATTTTGTGTTTCAGTTGAACGTGTGGTTAACACATGATGTCAGTGTTAACCACACGTTCAACTGAAACACAAAATACCCATTCCCTAACACACAATGTCAGTGTTAACAAAACGTTCAACTGAAACACAAAACACCCGTTACCTAACACACGATGTCAGTGTTAACAAGACGTTCAACTGAAACACAACATAGCCTTTAACTAACACACAATGTCAGTGTGAACCAGACGTTCAACTGAAACACAACATAGCCATTAACTAACACACAATGGCAGTGTTAACCAGACGTTCAACTAAAACACAAAACAACCGTTAACTAACAAACAATATCAGTGTTAACCAGACGTTCAACTGAGACAGAAAATAACCGTTAACTAACACACAATGTCAGGGTTAACCAGACGTTCAACTGAAACCCAAAATAGCCGTTAACTAACACACAATGTCAGTTTTAACCAGACGTTCAACTGAAACCCAAAACAACCGTTAACTTACAAACAATGTCAGTGTTAACCAGGCGATCAACTGAAACACAAAATAGCCACTAACTAACACACAATGTCAGTGTTAACAAGACGTTCAACTGAAACACAAAAGAGCCATTAACAAACACACAATGTCAGGTTTAACCAGACGTTCAACTGAAACACAACATAGCCGTTAACTAACACACAATGGCAGTGTTAACTAGACGTTCAACTGAAACACAAAAGAGCCATTAACAAACACACAATGTCAGGTTTAACCAGACGTTCAACTGAAACACAACATAGCCTTTAACTAACACACAATGTCAGTGTGAACCAGACGTTCAACTGAAACACAACATAGCCATTAACTAACACACAATGTTAGTGTTAACCAGACATTGTGTATTAGTTAACGGGTTTCTTTTCAGTTGAACACCTGGTTAACACTGACATTGTTTGTTAGTTAATGGCTATTTTGTGTTTCAGTTGATCGCCTGGTTAACACTGACATTGTGTGGTAGTTAATGGCTATTTTGTGTTTCAGTTGATCGCCTGGTTAACACTGACATTGTTTGTAAGGTAACGGTTGTTTTGTGTTTCAGTTTAACGTCTGGTTAACACTGACATTGTGAGTTAGTTAATGGCTATTTTGTGTTTCGGTTGAACGTCTGGTTATCACTGACATCGTGTGTTAGTTAACGACTATTTTGTGTTTCAGTTGAATGTCTGGTTAACACTTACATTGAGTGTTAGCTAACGGGTTTTTTTTATTCGAGTTGAACGTCTGGTTTACACTGACATCGTGTGTTAGTTAACGGCTATTTTGTGTTTCAGTGTTAACCAGACGTTCAACAGAAACAAAAAACAACCGTTAACTAGCACACAGTGTCAGTGTTAACAAGACGTTCAACTGAAACACAAAAAAACCATTAACTAACACACAATGTCAGGGTTAACCAGACGTTCAACTGAAACAAAAACCAACCGCTAACTAACACCCAATGTCAGTGTTAACCAGGCGTTCAACTGAAACACAAAATAGTCGTTAACTAACACACGATGTCAGTGATAACCAGACGTTCAACCGAAACACAAAATAGCCATTAACTAACACACAGTGTCAGTGTTAACCAGACGTTCAACTGAAAAAAACCCGTTAACTAACACACAATGTCAGTGTTAACCAGACGTTCAACTGAAAAACAAAACAGCCGTTAACTAACACACAATGTCAGTGTTAACCAAACGTTCAACTGAAACACAAAACAACCGTTAACTAACACACGATGTCAGTGTTAACCAGACGTTCAACTGGAACAAAAAACCAACCGTTAACTAACACACAATGTCAGGGTTAACCAGACGTTCAACTGAAACACAAAATAGTCGTTAACTAACACACGATGTCAGTGTTATCCAGACGTTCAAGTGAAATACAAAATAGCCGTTAACTAACACACGATGTCAGTGTTAACCAGACGTTCAACTGAAACACAAAACAACCGTTAACTTACAAACAATATCAGTGTTAACCAGACGTTCAACTGAAAAAAACCCGTTAACTTACACACAATGTCAGTGTTAACCAGACGTTCAACTGAAACACAAAACAACCGTTCACTAACACACAATATCAGTGTTAACCAGACGTTCAACTGAAACACAAAATAGCCGTTAACTAACACACAATGTCAGCGTTAACCAGACGTTGAACTGAAACAACAAAAAAACCGTTAACTAACATACAATGTCTCTGTTTGCCCGTCGTTTAATTAAAAGACAAAACAATCGTCAAATGACACACTTTTTCAGCGTTAAACAGGCGTTCACCTGGGAGACAAAACAAAAGGCCTAATTGGCCTTAATCGCTCACCTGGTATTAACTATCACATCTTAAAAGTGGACTTAAATGCAGCTACAGGTAAAATATCAGTGTTTGATTCAAAAGAATCTATTAAAATATTTACCTTTATGACCCCTGTGACCTTGAAAGTCGAATAAGTACATTGTGTTGAACAGACTTTACTGCCCTTCATCACAGCTTGCTTCTCGCCAAATATCATTTCCCTGGCTTTTGGCTATTTATAAGTTCTTGAAAGATTTACATATTTGACTCCAGTGACCGTGAATATAACTCAAGGTCATTCATTTTAAAACATAGTAGATCACATCATGCTATGGGCCAAATATAATCGTTCTGTGCCTTTTGGTTATTCAGAAGAAGTCGCATAAAGGTTTCAAACATATCTGACCCCTGTGAACTTAAATATAAGTCAAGGTCATTCATTTCACAAACTTGGTAGTCTTTCATCCAAGTATGCTACTGGCCATATATCAACATGGTTATTCAGAAGAAGTCGTTTAAAGATTTTAAACATATTTGACCCCAATGTCCTTGAATATGGGTGAATGTCATTTCTTTTAACAACATTGGTAGCCCTTCATTCCAGTTTGCTTCTGGTCAAATATCATCACCTTAGAAATTTGGTTATTGAGAAGAAGTTGTTTAAAGTTAAATATTGACACCGGACAACGGACGGACGACGGACGCCGCGCCACGGCATAAGCTCACTTTGCCCTTCGGGCCAAGATAAAATTTATAAAATAACGATCTTCAATGGGTACCAGGTTTATATTTGATTCATGATACGACTCTAATGTATTTTTACTTCAGCGATCCTCTTTCAAAATTAGATTAAAAAGATCCCTTTTATCAAATGATCCAGTGTATTTTCTTTATTCCATACAATTCTTCTGGTTCCGCCAACTTGGCTCTTTATCTATTTTTAAATTGTGATGTCATTGCAAAAAGTGGAAGTCTGTGACATCGTATCATTGCCATTTTACAATAGCAGTAAGCAGTATTATTTATATGCTAACATTTTGAAGAGAGTCATTGATTATTGAGTCTCGCGGTGAATAAAAATTACAACTAGAAGTGATGACAATGACGTTGTAAACTTCTGACGTCACAACGACATCAGAGTAGCATTAAAATTGCAAAAATATTTGCATGAAATCTTAATAATGTTATAAAATGAAATTTAAATCATTTGTATTTTAAATCGTTTGCTAAAAATATTCTCATCCGAGTCTTCCTAAACACTTTTTGCATAAATATCATATGAAATAGAAACCCATTAAACAATCTATATTCATTCCCGTGTCAACATTTTGTTTAGTACCTGGTTGTAGATGTTCCGGCAACGTCTTCACAATTTCGTTCACTTCCTTGTCGAAATCAACTCTTATTGCCCCTTCCAGGTGGCTGACAGCGTACTCCTCTTCTGGTCGGCAGTCCTGTACGACAATTAGCTAGTATTGATGCATACGTAGAAAAAACATCGTGAATGTCTAAAAATACAAGGTTTATTTGGGCAAGGGTTTAAAAAGATGAATAGCCATCTGAGTTTTTTCCGTCTCCAATCAAAGTTGGCATTGTACCTGTACGTATGACATTAAGTTCTCTACAAAGAAAAGAAAATAGATAAGAAAATAATCAAGGGCATCGCATCGTCCACCTGCCTTTTTTGGAAGTTATGTTGAAACATGTTTACTGGTTTTGGTGAACACAAATCGACATACTTGGCCCCTTTGAACCCAAACCCTCAGTCCGAAGGAGGGTCAGTTGCTTTTATTGTGTAGCCTCTGATCTCCAAACACAGTTAGGTTAAAACGTATCCAATAGTTTGAGAGAATATGCCGTTTAAAACAAATGTTAGCCCCTTTTTACTCCGCCCTTAAGATCCAAGACTAGATCGCCCTTTGATTCCATAACTAAAATCTAAAATCATAGCTAAATATGCTACCACCAGCCCACAATTTAGTTGAAACTGCTCAATAGCTTTGGGAGAACGTAAAGGTAACCACAAGTATTGATGTGGCCTCGTTGCTTATCTTATGCTGGAAACTGGAACAATTTCGAAATATGAACAAAATGGAACCAAATACCAGGATGACGAGTTTCCTTCTGGACCGAGAGTTGCTGGTATCTTGTAGTTGTGGTTCCGAAGAGGAAGTTTTCGTTGTCTGATCTTCATGCGTGATATGATCCTTCATCCAATCACTCAGTGTGACTGTCTGTATATCATTCACTGACCCAAATTTCATTGACATCATAGAAATCACCGCTTTCATTCCAAAGCCTGTTGCCATAGTAGCACAGCTGATGCTCTACTTCCTCCTGTAAGTATCAAGTTATTAATCTCAGTTGGTTTTGACAACACTGTTGTAGTACCCCGTATGTAGTACCCCGTCGTATGGCCATACATTTATACATGTATCACCATACCTATATTATTTCTGATAATTTCTCCCTCGCATAAAATAAATCGAGGACAGATGATTTTAATTATAGTATATTTCCATGAGGCGATGGCAGCTGCCGTCTGCCTTTTAAGCCTAACAAGATATTGAACGTTTATCATCTCCAATATGATTTTGGTTTTAAGCAATTACATGTTAGTAAATAAGAATAGAAAATATCAGTCATGCAAGTCACGTTTCTCCACTATTGGATAGATTTTAGCTATCACACTAAATATGGAGTTATCCATGTAAATATTGGTCACTTCGGGTATACGAAATCTCTTACGGAGGACTGAAAGAGCATTGCGATAACTATGACGTCACGACGAGGAAAGACAATATCATGACATCAGGTTTAACCATGCATACATAATTCATAGTTCTCTTAAAATATGTAGACCTTTTAATAATTTATTGAAAACATTTGTATTGAAATATCATAATTTGAATAAGGAATGAAACAATTTACAAAGCTATCCATCCAATCCTAAATGCATAGAGTGGAATTTTAATGTATCGCAAATTCTATATAAAGGTACCAAGCATTTGGTTTGTAAAGATGTGCCCGGTTTTGATGGTGGAAGAAAGTTTCCCGGAAAAAAACACCGACCTACGGCCAGTATCTAGCGACTGCCCCACGTAGGCCTCGGACCCGCGACCCAATGTTGGAGGGCTAGTGATAGGAGAATGTCAGACGCCTTAACTGCTTGGCCAGCGCGGCTCCTAGTAACCAAGCGTCTACATCTGTACCAATGATTAGCTCATTGCCAGAATACGGTAGTTAGGTGAGATGTTTTAAGGATTGAATCCTGTTCTGTTAAAGTTTATGGGGTATAAACATCAATGGGTTTTGAAACAAATTTTAAGAACTGCTTCGCAGTTTATTTTGAATTTGTCTCAAGACCCTATGAGTGCAAAATCGATAGTTTTGGATATTTTTAAAAATATCGGTTTTGTGAAAGAAGTCTTACACCACAGAAGGTACCGAAGCTTATGATGTCATCACTCACTGTAAGACGTCGTCCTGGTTAAATGAATAACCTGTTTGCATTGATTACAACGAAAAAACCAAACCAATTAAGCTGTAATTTTTTTTTCTTTTTTTCAATTAAAAACCTCTGCCAAAAGAAACCCCAACACTTTATTGAAGTCACGCGGAATGACAGAGTAATCAGGGTGATAATATGCTGATGTATCCATACGCCAACTGAAAAGTTCATTGAAAATAACCTTTAAAATATTTAGTAGGTATATTGAGTCCAAGTTCAGTAGAAATGTAAACATATAATAATAATAATAATAATAATATACAATATTTATATAGCGCCCTATATAATTACTCTAAGGCGCTTTAAAACATATGGATAATAGTAATGGTTATAATTGTGAAAACAACCAACAAAGGCTTGCAATCACTTTTATATATTTAACAAGCAATGTGCACATAATTGCACAAATAAAATAAAAGGCTGGTATTTACATGACGTCTTTGCAAAGATTCTAAAATGCAGACGTGAAGAGGTGAGTTTTTATGTCCCTCTTGAACTTGGCCAGGGTATTTGACTTCCTAATAGCAGATGGTAAGCTATTCCATAACGTAGCCAAAACCCTCCCAAAGCATCTGTTTCCGTAGGTCACAGTACGAGATTTTGGGACACACAACAAAGATTCTGACTCCGACCGCAGTGATCTTGACGGCTGATACAGGGTAACAAGCTCCTGTAGGTACTGAGGAGCTGTTCCATTCAGTGCCTTGTATGTGTATACCAGAATTTTGTACTGCGACCTGTATCGTACAGGTAACCAGTGCAACGAATAAAGCGCAGGTGTGATGTGCTCTCTCTTTCGAGTACGAGTAACTAGCCGTGCTGCAGTGTTCTGAACCCTCTGCAGACGACTAGTTAGTTTGTCAGATATACCACAGAGCAGGGCGTTACCATAATCCAACCGAGAGGTAACAAGTGAATGCACCAAAATCTTGCATGCATCTGCAGTTAGAAACTGCCGAATACAGCCGATGTTCCTGATCTGGTAGTAACAGGATTTGGCAATAGCGTTCACTTGTTTCTCCATGTTCAGAGAACTGTCAAAGTATACCCCTAGGTTTTTAACAGCTGGAACAGTCTCAATAGTTCTGGCACCAACCTTGAGCTGGAGAGCCATTGTTTGCTGACACTTTGGGGAAAAGACGATTAGTTCCGTCTTTTCCTGATTAAGTTTAAGCATGTTGGCGTTCATCCAGATACTGATATCTGTCAGACAAGCTTCCAGACTTTCTGAGACTGTATTCCAACTGTCCTGTGGTTTTATGACCATGTAAATTTGTGTGTCATCAGCATAGCAATGATAGCGAAGGCTATGGCGACGACAAATCTCTCCAATCGGTTTGGAGTACATACAATATTTTCGTGGTCCTAACACCGACCCTTGAGGAACCCCGAAATCTAGTACTTTGTCATGTGAGGTGGCAGATCCGATGGCAACACACTGTCGTCGTTCACTCAGGTATGACTGTATCCAGCATAGTGCGGTATCAGTCACTCCATAAGAGTATTCCAGACGTTTATAAAGTATGCCATGGTCGATGACGTCAAATGCAGCTGACAAGTCCAGCATGACAAGCACCGCTCTGCACTTGTTATCCAATGCAGAAGCTATATCACTATGTACACGTAGGAGGGCCGTCTCAGTAGAGTGTCCCATGCGGTAGGCCGATTGCATGTTGTCATGGAGACTGTTTGCATGGAGATGAACCTCTAAACGCCGGGACACAACCTTCTCCAAGATCTTAGACAGAAAAGGCAGATTTGAAACTGGGCGGTAGTTTTTCAACTCCTCCTTGTCCATTCCAGGCTTTTTTAACAATGGTCTGACATGTGCCTTCTTGAAACATAATGGAACCTTTGACTCAACCAATGATTTATTCATGATTGCGGTAATCAAAGGAAGCAGTGCTTCAAGACATTGCTTTAATAGGTCTGTAGGCAGTGGATCAACCTCACAGGACTTCGATTGCGAGGTCATGATAATGTTGCGCAACTCGTCCTGGGTTGTTGGTGAGAGCTTTGGCAGTGGTTTCCCATCGAATGCAATGTCAGCAGTCATGACAGAGATGTCAATGTCAGCAGAGGTGTTCACTTCAGTAATATTTTTTTCTGATTGAGCTGATTTTATTCAGAAAGTAATTACTGAACTTGCTTGCTAAGTCTTTTTCAGAATTACAGCTTGGTAGGATAATTTCACCTTTCTGTCCCATTAGGTTTTTGGTGAGTCTAAAAAGTTGCCTTTTATCCTTGCAACATTTTTCGATTTTTTCCGCATAATAAGTCTTCTTTGACTGAAAGAGCAGTGAACCAACTAGCCGACATTGCTCTCTATAAATCAGTTGGTGAACGGTTAATTTGGTCCGTCGCCACTGTCTCTCTGATTGTCTACGTTTCTGTTTTTCCACGCGGAGATTTTCATTATACCACGGGGCATTTGGTCTCACAGTTATCACCTTAGTTTGCAGAGGTGCGTGTTTCTCTATAAGGACTTCTATACCAAATGTGTATGTTTCAACAAGATCATCAGCCTGGCCTTCAGTAGATTGAAGGACGGAACAAGACTGAATGTCATCAACATTACATAGATCGTCTAAGTGGAAATTTATATCACCCTTGATAATAATCTCTTGTGGTACAACAACTTGGTGGTATATATGATTATACCAAAATTCATCATATTTCACTAGGAAAACGCATTAAACGTTCTGTTGTGCTGTCCCTTTTTCATTGCTCACCATCCTTATACATTTAAATTCGCGCTGCAACCCACTATATGAACATAACCAGCAGAAAAGCATAGAACAATAGAACCTGTGTGTTTCAATTAAACACATTCCAAAAAAAACTTCCACTGATTACTCCATGGAAATACAAAAAATACATGATAAAAATAGAAAACGACGCATTTAAGAAAAATAGTATCCACGTACGAGGTCCACTCAATAGATTCTGTCACTCGTGTCGGGAATCACATGTATACTTATATAGTTCGACCTTTCTAATACAATCCTTCGACGTATCCCCCCTTAGCAGAAACACACTTTCGCAAACGCACTATAGATAACGTTAACACTGCGCTGTTGTCTCCCCTTGGTATACTGGCAAGCCGCTGGAAGATTGCACAACCAAGAGCACTCCCAGAGGTACACCGTTTCCGAGATAGCATTTGGTGAACAAGTTGGTTTGTCATTCTGTATTACCTTCTCTTGATTTAAAAAACACCTGTTCAATATTGCTTTTGTGGGATGAAGCAATGTCGTGAAATAGCTTGATGCAATTAAACCCTTTAATTTGACGCTTTTTTTGTGTAGAACTTTTCTACAGGCTTCAGAACTTTGTCTCTGTAAAATTTGGCAGGGATAGGTTTCTCTTCCTAACACGGTATCTAAATCACAGGCCCACTAGAATTGGCGCTTTTCATACGCCTTGCAATAACTTCCTTTCTTTATTTCTCGACAACCATTACTTGGTATTAATGCTCCTTTCGTATTCAAAGGTATTGACCCCTGTCACATCCCTCCTAAGTAAATCTGAT
Source organism: Mizuhopecten yessoensis (assembly GCF_002113885.1). Lineage (NCBI taxonomy): Eukaryota > Metazoa > Mollusca > Bivalvia > Pectinida > Pectinidae > Mizuhopecten > Mizuhopecten yessoensis. The sequence goes on along the minus strand of NW_018408747.1, from coordinate 216,106 downwards.
AAAAATGTCTTGAGTCATGATTACCGTCCTTTTTCAATATATTTCAGCACATTTCAAGCGTTTAGCCTTTTTGTTCAGGTGTAAGCAAATGGGGAATCCATCGGGCACAAATCGGAGACAAATCGTTTTTAATTCAAGCAATAAATCCCAATTCTACCAACTATCTTTTATTTCCTAGCGCATCGCTTGGCAATACGTCACTTTTGGCTTTATTGGTGAACGTTTGCCAAGGTGAGGAGGGCAATGGGTTTCTGTCCCCAGGCCGGGACGAACCAAAATTCTTAAAAATGGTAGCTGTTATTGCCTGCTTAACTTTCAGCGTTTGGGGTAACTAGTTCACCCGTTGTCAGTATAATGTGACTGGGTGGAATGCTGTGTTTAGTGTCTTCGACATGGTATTTCAGTGAGACAGCACTATAAAGTCGGCATCAGATCCCCGCAAGGAGGCAAGTGAACCAACATACTCTGTCTCCGGTACACATGCACGCGTACACAAAACACTTGGAGGCACATCCTTAAATGACCTTAGCTATTAATAGAACGTTAAACAATATAAAATAAAAACCAAATCGGAATGTGATGTGTACTGCCCTCTAAAATACCAACCTAATGAACTATCTCAGAATCATTAAAACGAGCACCGTCTTTAACATTATTGCTTTCACAGCAGCAATGCTCTTCTTTGATGCTGTAACATCTGGCCTGCCTGGACGTGTGTCCTTTCTGATTTCAACTTAACACTTCTTAAACTTGTTCACCTACCTTAAAACAATGTGGCGGTAGAGGTGTCTTTTATACTGCACAGCTCTGCATGCACCTGTTATGGCGGTATCTGTAAAGCACATCGTGCTTTGTGAGAGGAGCGTATTTCCTTCATTTTAGCATTGAAAAGTAGCCACTAGTCAGGAGTGCATACCATTCAACAATAAATAACGCAACTTTGCACATTCATTGTACTTTAAATGCTTTTGAAGTCTGTCAAGGCGCAAACTTATTTTATTGTCTGTTCGAACCGGAGCCGTATGGTGACAAAGTTTATTGAATGGTTCTCGCATTTGAACAACACGGAATGAAAAATTAGAAAGTACATGCTCAGCTTTTTGTAATGTCAAGAACTTGTCATGCGGTGTTTCAAACGTAAAACTCTAATTGACTATCCTTCTACACCGTGTAAGTATGTGGTTCCTGTTACTTAGCTTACAGTATTAATAATAATAAATCTAATTCGAGGTTCTTCTATACCGCTTTATCACAACCTAGGACCTAGGTCATCTGAAAGCGGTTTACAAATTAAAGTATCATCCGTGGTTTTTGGGTCTATGCTACCAGCCAATATCTTTCTCAACTCCCTGGGGAGCATACAGTCGGTGCTGCCATTTCGGCGCTCACAGCTAGCATTCAACAATTCCAGCACCACCCAACAACATACTCATTTACAGCTGAGTAGACTTGAACAAGCAGAGTGAAGTATCTTGTTCAAGAATACGTGACGTGACTCGAACCCGCAACCCTTCGGTCACGAGCCCGTCATCCTACCAGTTCAATAAATGTGTTCCATACACCATAAATATAAAAGACTGATATCATCAATCTTTTTCATCGGTTACCCATAATTCGCAGATTTAAAGAGACGAGGTAGATGTATATTAAAAATGTCAACTGCTGTATCCGAACATTCTCTCCATCCTTTTTTCATTTTTGAAATACAAACTTAAATATCTTAATTGTTTTCTTTTAAAGTTACGTACTGTTCCATTTCTGGGATTGTTTCTGTGCCTTACACGTGTCTCCGACTGTCTACCATTGGCGGTAAAATATAGTACTACATGTATCTTCGCATTCTTCATTGTTTGAGAGAAAAAAAACCGTTTCATATACAAATATGATTGGTGCCAGCCATCGGAAAACATGCGGTTCTTCTTTTACAAGTATCTACAGCTCATATTAAATCCTTTCAGAGGCAATATACATATTGTATTCACATGCTTAAATAACAAGATGCCACAGAAAAGCAGAACAGAAAAAGGGACGATGTGTTGGATTTTACATAAGGAATTAAAAATCTGTCCTATTTCACATACAATTTCTGGTCGGTTTTTTTAAAATCAGATTCCTATCACGTCTATACTATTATCCTAAAAAACAACTGCAATACAGGACATAAGATGATCGTAAGAAAAATATCGATTTTCTTCTATATTCAACTTCAAACGTCAATCCAGCTGTCGGTTACCTGTTATTATATGTATGCTGGTGTATATGTACCGACTGTAAGTCATCGTAACCCTTGGCATTTCGAGAATGATCTTCGGTGTACCTGGTTAACTTCATGCGTCATAAATACATAGAGCAAATATAGATATATTTCTCCAACATGAGTTTATGTTTTAATTGTTGTCAATTATTTTTCATTTCAATTATATACATATAAGTATAAACAAAACAAACAAACAAACAAACAAATAATAAAACGAAAAGTAACCTGCTTTCTCATTTAATATACAAATGTATAGGAATTAATTTTAGATAGGTTTATTTTTTATATTTTCAAAAAGTATGATTTATTACAAACTGAATCGTCTCTTAACCATTAATAGTTTTATGTTTTCTATAGGGAGATGTATCACAGTTTCCTTTATCATCGGCCTAAAAAAATCACATATTTTGAAAGTATACAAAATGAGAGGATGAACTACATTGTATTCACGATCGGGAAAAGCATAATTTTTAGTCAAGGTCTTAAGTTAATCTTTGTATTTCATTAGCAATATTTACACATTACATCACGCTGTGCTATTTTTACTTTCTCCCCTTATAACTTTGGTTAATCATTCCCGTTCTTGTGAAGTTTAAAATTACATCTGGACTAAAATACATAAAATGTTGTCCCCTGTGTAAATCTTGTAGTACTTTTTTCTTTTGGGTAGGGGTTGGTGGGTGGTGATGGGTGGCAAGATATCAGTCTGTAATCCCTGTGTTAGTTTCGTACTATAAAGCCAGTGCCATACTTAAGTCCGCTGTGCTACTACTGTGATATATCATCGATCCTCTATTTTTTTTTTCATATGCAGCAGTAATTTCCTGCTATTAGTTCGCGTAGCATATAATTACAGTGATTAGTTGAGGTATGGTATGTATCCCTATAATTGTCGCTACATCTCTGAGGAAGAATAACTGCACTAAGATATACTTGCTACCGACAGATACAAATCAAGATTTATCATGTTTCAGAATTGTTGTGTAAACATTCCGTCAAATATCAATTCGTTCAAAATTGTCAAAAAACATCCATTTCATTGCATCGGTATAACAGTAATGCACGCATAGCACCGACGCCACATGGATCCAAACAGATTGTAAATAAAATGCCGGGGGAGTGCCGTTAACAATGCGAACGAACGTACGGGAAAAGCCAAACAATGTGGTAGTCGACGTAGACGACGTTACATCTTGTTCCATACGAGTCGCAACGCATGCAACGTATGGTCTACTGGCGACATATTGCAGCTTAACGGGATTACCTAAGATTACTGAATATCGTGGTCGAATGTGCCAATCACGCAGGCGATTTCTTGAAATGATTCTCCGTTATCCGAGAATGCTTCCCACCGTCAAAGCTGCAGTTTGGAAGCGGTTCCGCATGTGTACAGTCCGGATGCAATTGTACCGACGTAATGACGTCACACGCAGACGTCCTGATATGGGGCGGTTCCTGCTGCTACCAGATTTCTGGAAACGTCTCCATAAGACATGAGTAGAGATCCGACCGATGTACACCAAAGCGTCTAGCAAAGTAATTTTTGACACACCAGCCTGTACCATTCCAAGCGCCTGGTTGCGGACATTTTCACTCAGTCTATGCATAGGTTACCCTATCACGTTCACCGGGAATAAAGTTGTTTCTTCTGATTGTCTTGGATGTAAAGATTTACACAACAGTAACAAGGTCGGTAAAGATTGTCGAACCTACTTGCTAGCAGAGCTAAATACAATATTCGGCACGTGCACAAGGACAAAGTTAAGCTCATGTACGAAACGCATTCATCGGTCAAAGTTGTTAAGAAGTGGACACATGTTATTTGTGTAAAGTTTCAAGTTGAAACATTTATTATAACTTTGCATATTTCATTTTCATGTACACACAGTTTCTGTATATTCATAATCAAAAATACACTATAAAGATCTATTTTATATGGTATGAAATTTGTTAAATTCAGTATCAATTTGATTCAAATACTGAAGTGTTTAATTTCTTCAATGACATAACTAAAGCTCCACTAATTTCCAGCTGAACTGTTCGTATTCATGCGCTCGTCGCAACTATAGATTGACACACGAGCAGCTTGGATTGGAGGCTCCTGCTGTGGTACGTCATATCCAATTGGAGGTTCCTAACTGTGCTGTGATTGGACGTTTCTATAAAGTTGTGTGAGCAGGAAGGGGTGGTAAAGAGAGAGGGAACGATCATGCTGGTTCCTATTTATTTTTAGGAGGTGAAATCATTTTTTATGCTAGATGTAACAATTATTTTAACAAGTTATTTGCGATCGTATTATTCTGCAACCCAATTTACTTAAAGTATGTACTTGTCGACAATGCACAGGTGCTTGTTTGCACGAAACAGTAGTTTTTGTATTTGTGTCACGTCGTGTTTATTTCTTTATTTAACGTAACCTCTTGGCAGAATGCACCGCGCAAACCTCTCAAAAACACATTTATTCAAACTGTCATGGAGATGGAAAACCAGAACGGCAGCTATTTTTTTTTATCTTTCATCTACCGTGTCAGTTAGTGATGTCAAACAAAATAGTGTCGTCATGATCGCATACCGTATATTTGGTGTGGATACACATGCAATTATAAAGGTTTGTCGCCATAAAATTGGGATAGTATACACAGCTTTCCTATAAGTAAAAGACGGGCTACTCGTCAAAAATTCAGGGACAACATGAACAATTTTATTATGGAAGAAATGATCGATGGCTGCTTCATATTGTATCCATTTCAACTATACAATTTAAAAAATAAATAAAAAAATAACGTCGGTTTTTGAATTTCTCGTGAATTATTCAGTGCAAGTACGATAACTCATTATCAATTTTGAAGTTCGTTTAAATCGTATCGAAGAATAAAGATAAACCATGAATAAAAATGGTCAAAGGAAACCTCCCTGCGGGACCCAATTTACTACCGGCATACTTTCTGGCATATATATCTGAGAAACTCTTTAATCCATATAACCATTACATTGCTGAACCCCCACCACCCACAAACAAACACAACATGCAAATTCGTGGAATTTATATCCCCCGCTTGCAGGACATATTGTAAGGTTAACATTATTGAGGTTAGGTTTAAAAATGTGAGTATCGTGCTGTTGAGACATAGTGTATAGTTTGAAACCTGAAGAAAAATTATGAGCCCTATACCTCATTGATAAATATTGGTTGGCAAACTTGGCATGAGTAGGATGTGTATACGGAATTTGGTTGAAACATTTGAACAATATCTACAGCAATTATCACACGAAAACCAAAGAATGCCCGATATAAGTGGAAAGACAGAGGAACACAAACATTGTTATCAAGTTTAAAGGAATTTGGCTAATATTTGCTAGAGTTATTAAGCGGAAACTGCAGATTATGACGTTTTTCGTTAATCAAGGGGCCATAACTCTGCTAAATGGAGTCTGATTAATGTGGTTGTCAAACTTGGCCGAGCCCTTAATGCGTTGAACCCCGTTACCAAGTTTGAAGAAAATCGGATAATATTTGAGAGATTTAATGAACAGAAACGGCAGATAATGACGTTTTTCGTTATTCAAGGGGCCATAACTCCACTAAATGGGCATCGGACTTTGCTGAGCCCTTAAGGAATTTAACCTTGTGACCAAGTTTGAAGAAAATCGGTTAACATGTGTTGTAGTTATTGCATGGAAACGAAGCGCGGCAGATACTGACGTTTTTCATTATTCGAGGGGCCATAACTCCGCTAAATGGAGTCCGCTGAGAGTGGTCATCGAATTTGGTTGAGCCCTTAAGGCATTTAACCATGTGACAAAGTTTGAAGAAAATCGGTTAACATTTGTTGGTAGCATTTGTTGTAGTTATTGCACGGAAACGACAAACAGACAGACAGACAGACAGACATACATACAGACAGACAGACAGACAGACAGAGAGAGAGTTGTAAACACTCCGGCCTTCCACGCAGGTGGCCGGGGTTCGATACCCGAAGTCGTCGTATGCATGGGTACCCAGAGAAAGTGTTTTTCTCCTGCCCACACATCTCCAACAACCCAGGTGGAGTATACACTGGTCTGGGGTGGATGTTGCGGTATCTGTGTTGTAGCATTCAAGTGAGGTGGCACTATAAATTATGCCGTTAGAAGCACGGTCCCACTACAAACAGAACACATTACATCTCCAGCACACATGCAGGCATACACACATAGGGAGATATTAGCCAGGTGGTATAGGACTAGTAATCCTGCGAATTCCTCAAAATTGAATTGATTATTGATTATACTAATTTATTAATTGTTTATCTATGTACTGTAAAGCGCTTTAGAGTGGATAATGTTAGTTAGATAGGGCGCTTTATCAAATTTTGCATATTATTATTTAATATCAAAAATCATAGTAACAATATTAAAATACACATACAAGACAATGTACTGAAGCGAACACACCTTACCATTAATGGACAACACACATTAATACGTACAATAAATAATTGATAAAAAAATGCATATAAACAGCGAACTGGCAAACACAGTCATATTTAGATATTGTTCACCTAGAACTGGTAAATTACTATTGAAGAATACAAGAATTCCACGGAAGTGGATGTGTCGCCTGTGCAGGAAGCTGGGAGATTACAGAGAAATAGATACACTTTTCATTTCAAGAAATAATGTTAAAAGTAAGCAATAATCATAGATTATGTTTTTGGATGGCATCATTTTGTTATATAATCTGTTATTCTGGGAAGAATTTAAGGAACTTGCTATGGATACTCATTGTCTCAATTCAATGTTTAATTTGTATGATTTGTCGGATGGTTTCCCATAAATAAATGAATAAACTTGTGGATTATGATGTTAAACAGCTAGTGTTGTCAATATCATTTGGAGTAAGACGGCATTTCAGAGGTATACACGGTGGGTCAAGTGGTTGATCGAAGCCGTCCAGTATACAGTTTTAGTGAAGTTTCTATTTATAGTAACAGAGACCTTGACCTTTGACCTGCGGACCTGAAAAGCAATCCCAAGCAAGCACTTTTGGTAAGGAAGCACTGCATGAAGTTTGAGTTTGATCGGCCGCCGCCGCCGACAAAGCAATACCTATGTGTCACCAGATTTTCGCAGGCGACACAATAAAACGGTGTCAGCTAAACCTCGCTACAAAAAGTATTGCATAAACCAACTGACAGCACATGTTGACAAATACGGAAACATCACCGAAAAGAAATAAAATAATAATTACGTTATTACAGGTCTTCAGTAATAAGAATTTAAATCACAACATATCAGTTCCTATTTAACACCAAACTGAAGAAAAGCTTACCCTGTATAAGGTGCTGGGTCCCACAACTTCCAGTGACGGGTTCAGTTCAGTAGGACGAGTTGTAAATGCACTAGGTGTTGCCTCTATGAAGAGAAGAAATGAAGTTAATAGACTGAAAGGAAAGACAGAGCGAAGTAGGCTTTAAAGCGGGAAGCTGAAATGGTCAAGCAGATATACAATGACACACACAGTTACGTCACACTTACGTGCCCACGAGACTCGGCGACAACGATTGCGGGTTCGAAGCGCAAATAAAATTTTTGTATCAGTAATACTTACTGTGTGCAATACGTTTATGCTAAGACCAATATATATTTAATTAACTAAATGACTGATCCAACAGGATGCCACATACACACGCCAAATGTATAATTGTGTTGCCGCCAACATAAAGCGGATCGTCCTCGACATATCTGTATAAAAACTATATTTGTATATATAAATCCAAACATAAATATCGAACTTGATGTCAATAAATATTTATCAACTAACGCTGAAATATGATTTTAAGATATGTGCATTACAATTTGACCATTTATTTTAAAATCAAATCAGAGTTCACATATCACTGCCGGATGGTACAAAGGAAATCAATTATCTGCAACAATGTTGATGATTGCAGCAAATCTGTTCTCTGCACCAGACGAAGACACTCCATCCTGTTTAAATGATCTCAAGTACTCAACACGTGTATGCCCCATGGTGTACTCATGGTCTACAGTTTCGCCTATGTCAACATTCACTGGATGTCGGGCGAATCTTGCAACTCGTAAGGTACCGTCACCAACAACTCTCTCTTCTCCGTCGATGTCATCATTGATCCCTAAATCCAAAACATTGTCAAAAATGGGATATGTAGGTATAGAGAATGATTCCGTATCCGAGGCTTTGATGCTAGGCTTAGACTCAGTTTTGGTGGTGTCGTGATCTGACTCCTTTTCCTAAAGGTGATGGGTCAATTTGTTCGACGAGTAGAAGCAGATTCCTGTCTTTCTGCAACCTTTACCCTTCCTGTCTACGAACATTGGCATTTTCAAGTCTGACTGATCAAGGATTGCAAGCACCTCTTTATGACATCGGTCTGCTAACGTGTGTTTCCTGTCGAAGGCTACTGTCCTTACCAGAACGCATTTTCATATGGGTCAAAAACGTAATCTTGGTATAACGTTTGTAACATACGGCCCGTTATTTCCCTTTCGACTCGGTTTCTTGTTATAGGCCGACGTTAAATGCCTATCGGTCTCGAGTTCAAACCCAAATTTCATGTTCTAATCGCCAGTATAGACACGAAAAACAACGTACTATCCCCATTCTAACACACCTCAACAAATATACTACGCTAATATGTTTAGAAACATTGTATTTCCTTGTACAAAAGTACTTTGTGACCTGAACTGGCGACGTGTCATTCTGCAGCGGACTGACCAATCGGAAAGAAGCTTTCAAAAGTCGGTCATTTAGCCCCGCCCATACTGGCGAGAGCTCGATCTGTATGTTGACGAGGCGGAATATTTGGATTGTTCGTGAACGTCCTATTACCAAAGTTTATACGACACATTCGGTTTCCTATTGAACAAGTTCATACATGTACATGTCAGTATGCATACCAATCTGTGCTTATCGACAAAATCGGTGATTATTTGTATAGATTTGTGAAGAGTTTTGTGTAAATGCATACGACACATGTGAAATGTTTGATTTGATTTCGGATCTTAATAGATGCCTTCACACGGATGGAACGAACGTGTTATTTTTACTTTTTAATTCATTCAACAAATGCATTTCATCGGTCGTTTCTGTTCTGTTGCCTACTAGCCTGTATCAGCGGGATTTCGCTATGAGGCGAGCGTGATGCCATATTGTTTTGGTTAGAAACGGGGCGTGGCTTAAGTGCGATGGGAGGAGCTTAACACGATTGATCATGATTCTATCGCAGATTAGAACATGGTCCGTATCCAATCAAAACACGCGTTGAAAACGCATCGTGTTAGAATTCACCATCATTTACAAACATACGTTGATTATTTCTTTTTAATCATAAATGCAGTGACATTGATTTAATATTACATGTGACTTCGCACCTGACCAGTTCCCTATTTTCTTTAGCCTTTGGCTCAGGGAAACCATGGGTATATTTTTCCCGGGTCGAATAGTTAGCCATATCCCAGTGCGTATAGGTAAACGCATAAAAGAGACAGATCTAACGGTAATTGTGTAATGAAAACGTTGAAAGAGCAACTCAAACCGTTTAATCTCCAGCAAACCAATATCAACTGCCATATTCATTTTTCTAAACTGAATATTCGGTCTGCCATTCAAAAGAATGGTAGCAACGATGATATCTCGAGAACAGCAACAGATCTAGTAAAATGTTACCAAAACCTGTCTGTCCAGTTGGAAAGCTCGCAGAGAAGAGTTTTCAATCTTTCGACCCTGTAATGGCCATTCTTATTTTACTCAAACGAGGCGATCCACCAACACGCTACTCCCCATTTACAGTCAGCCATTTCATGATGGAACGTTCGGTTTTAAGATACATTTGTGATAAATACTTCTAAGTCTCGGACATGAAAACCATCAGTTCCGTAAACTCGGGGGGCTTTGTCAAACTTTGTAAAAGACACCGATATATCTTATAGACTCTCATGCCTTTAACCGATATGACTATTAAACGGTATCGATATTTCACATTTCAGCTATGTGTTACATTTCTAACAAAGTTTTATTTCATTGCCTTGTCCTTTTTTGTTTCTACAATTATCCGATAATGATTTCAGGGTATATACATTTTGATCGGATTTAATAATTTTTGTTATTAGCTTATTCTGGTCTGAAATGGCCATTATTTTTGCGATGGACTTTAAAAAAAGATATCAATAAATGTAACGCACTTAATTGTGCGTTTAGTATTACGTTAATAGATGATATTTAAAACACTCTCCTACCATTGTCGTTCTGGTGATCGCTTACACTGACTTCAAACAATGTTATATGTAAGGTACTCAAATGGTTTAATGGTACAGCGTAGTATCTGCTGTCGTAAAGCAGGCTTGGAATATCTGCGTTACCCGCTTAATAGTATTTTTCAATGACTTTTCCGCACTGAAGACTTGCGCACGAATACTTCTCAAACATAACTATTTTCAGTTGGAAGATATAGAAATAAAATAAATTCAATAAACGAAGAATTGTTTTAGCAATTTTGATAACGGAAATATCTTGCAGTTTTTTTTCATTTCTCGAATGCCAATGATGAATGAGAACCATATGCAAGTTCGGAGAAAGCACAAACCTGTCGTAGGAACGAGTAATGTGGGGCCAGCTACAGACGAGAGGAGGGGCTTGGGTCGGGAACGTTCTACGGCGTCTTATCCTAAGAGGACATTGAATAAACAAAACAAATATTCCACATACTAATAACTATGTTTACTGCTATAATGCTACTATTGTTTGTTAACATGCATTAATTTGCATACTTCCAGTGCACGTAGTCATGAAACCATTATTATGTTAAAAAATGGAATCCATGCTCAAGCCACCTTTTTGCTACTCGCTTAAATCGAGAAACACTTTCAAAGAGTCGAAAGTAAACATTGCAATCAATATTCGGCTTTAATTCCCTCTAAAATTCTTTCATATCATCGACAGAAATGTGTTTTATATCAATTTATCAAGGGAACAAAACAATGAATTTGGAGCACATAATCTGAGTTTGAGCATGACGACGGTTTCATGAATACGGACCAAGATTCCACATATTTAATGTTGGTCTTTGATTTATTTGGTTTAATGCTTTTAACATCTTAGTCACAGCTAAAGTCATTCAATGACGTGAATATATGAATGAAATAACATAGGATAAAAAATGACCAGGTGTACGACACATATTCATTTGCAGTTACTGCTAAGTTGCGAATTCGTGTCTAATTTCGAGAATTAGTGAAGGTAAACTTAAATGAAGAAATATAACAATACAATCGTGAAAATTACACTAGCAGGGGTAAACTAGAAAAATACTACGAACACATCATCTGTCTTCTTTATCTTTTTCGAAGAACTGTTGACATTTTGCGAATCATCCAACAGAATATTACAAGGCATACAAAATGTACCTCTTAAGCCGAGGTTTGATGTCTTTCGATTCGGTTCACATAGCTTTAACATAAGAATTTTGTCCGCTACTGTAATGAAGTAAAGTTCCCACCCCCACTCCCAAACTAAATGAAAATTAGAGGACCTCATAGGAGGCACGGTAGCCTATTGGTAGGACGCCGGGCTCGTGACCGAAGGGTTGCGGGTTCGAGTCACGTCACGGCACTGTGTTTTATCTTTGAGCAAGTTATTTTACTCCGCTTGTTCCAGTCTACTCAGCTGTAAATGAGTACGTGGTTGGGCAGTGCTGGAATTGTTGAATGCTAGCTGTAAGCGCCGAATTGGCGGCACCGGCTGTATGATCCCCGGGGAGTTGAGAAAGATATATTGGCTGGTTGCAAAGGCCCTATAACCACGGATAATACTGTGTGAACCAATTTGAGACGACCTTCGAACTAAGTTGTGATAAAATGGTATATAAGAACCGCGAATTATTATTATTATTAATAACAATTATTATAACTTGAAGATTTTTCCCATTAGAGAACCTCGTAAAGCCGTGCCTAATAACAATAAACGAACGGTCTTTGATCTTGAAATAGCTTTCTGATGATCTCCAGGATAAAGGTATCACTGTTTAATAGCCTTGCGATAAGTCAGGTTTTGATGTCTGAAATCAATTTAACAGCTAACCGTGAGCCGATTTTGTCGTGACATTCTCCAATGATGCGAATCCTTTGATGCTGAAAATGGACTATCATCAGGAAATCTAAATCGGAATTTTTAGTACTGGAAGCATCGGCATAATTATCTTTCATTATTATCCATTAGTCGTAAGGTTGAGCTTGAACCCATCAAGTCTATAATTAGCGGTTCCTAGCTATAGGCTATTGTTATCATTGTCGTGAGTATTTAGGACAACGAATCTGACCACTGTATTTGATGCTTACGCCACCAAACACCTGCCGAGTGGTCACCAATATGGCAAACATGGCGGACATATAATGGGAGGAAATCGGACGAACAAGGGGAGCCAAGGTCACAACGGAATCGAAACACCAGCACGGGACAGGATTGCAATCTAATAGACAGGGTGACCATATGGCGCAGCAAAATATTTACTCTTATTGGCTTTCTTCATCGATCTTGTGCTGTTTGTTTTAAGAGAAGTTGCTTCTTTACTTCTTGTTCCTAGTAATTATCGTAAAATGGAAAGATGATGTCCCTGTAACCGATCACTCACTGACTCTAACTGCAAAAGTGGTGAATGCGGCATGATTACAATGCCCGCACGCAGACAACATAGCTCTGAGCCAAGCACCTTTTATGTTGTTCTGTACTAAATGCACAGTGCATGTAGAAAAGGAGCATTGATACGGACAAGAACATAGAATTGGGGTGTTAAGAAAAGCTTTACAAAAAATGCAAGAAAACTAATCAGAAGCCAAGAAAAACTCAATATATGACGAAGAAAGAGTACGAGAGATCGTGGAAGAAGAAATGAGTCGAACGGATATGAGCATCTAACCTACAGCACAGTGATGACTAAGATAAATAAACACAAGATGCATTTACATAATTCACATGGTATTTGCATTGTAATGGACTTTCAAAATGCCTTTTATACGGAAAATATAAATTGGACTGGGGTATTATAGGGAGCCCACAAGGATCCGCCATGGGACCAGTTCTGTTCATCTGTATCATCTCTACCGGCTACCATTGGCTGATGCTGCAAAATTTACAAAATGATATAATCACTATACAAAAATATATTAAAAGACTCGCTAGGCTTCATACCTGTCCTTTGAAGATTACAGATGAGCGAAACCCGACTTCAAAGCCAGTCAATTTTACCGTTACGCGACCGCGATATTCTTTTGATGTACCTAGTCTCCTCGTCTCATCAAGATGACGCACACTAAGCCTTCGATTTTGCTATGACATATTCCAGGTGTGCAGAGAACGGGCGACAAACGTTTTTTGAGATTCCATCCTCTAAAAAAAATCCATGCACATCGGTCTTTAATTCAGGGAACGAGCATATTTAAGCCATATTACTTTACAAATGAACCACTAGAAGAGTATGCCATGAAAAAGGTGTTTGAATGACTGTAGACATTGTCCTTGGCGTTTAAAGGCCAAATAAGTGGTTACGTTAACCATGTTCGCTGTCATACAATGTACGACAAAATGTTCAATACAAACGTATTTGAATGAATGCATGCTGTTTCCCACTCATATATAACATTTGTAAGAATTTATTCAAATATCCACACACGGTATGCTACGGTACCCATATAATGTTTAGTTCATAGAACAGCCAAATAAATACCTATTTCAGGAACCTGTGATCCTATTCGGAGCGGCTTAAAGGTCTAGATTTACCTACTTTAAGTTATAGACGTACAAGAGGTGATGCTATAGAAGTATTCAAGATAACGGCAGTGTCTACGATTGAAAAATATTCGATTTCCTTAAAAGTTTGACTGGACTTTTACGAGAGACATGGTACCGAGGCTCATTCAAACACGACAATAAGGAAAATCTTCTGTTCTCTATTAGTAGGAAATTTATGAAACACACTTCCAGAGTATGTTGTATCAGCCCTACCTAAAAGATACATTTAAAATAAAACTCGAAATAGGAAATTAATTTCGTTGGCGTCAAATTCGTCACGTGCATATTCGAGACGTGCATGCGCACTGGTAACAAGATACCAGATTGTTTACGCTCATTTACACACATCTGTGACCAGGTGTATATGATAAATAGCAATCCATAACCAAACCAGTGCATTTCCTATAAACGATCAATGGGAACTTACATGGGTCTGTTCCGTGGACAGGGTGCTGGCCAGCCAAACTCTTACACGAGGGTTGAGATGTTTGATTATTTTTCTCACATACATACAAATAAACAAATTCCAGTCGGAATAAACATCGATCTCATTCTTCCGGCAAACCCCAAAGCCCTAGGGTTGAGACGGAGGATTCCCCATTCACAACAATTGTATAATATCACGGAAACAATAAAATGACGTCACGTCGACAATCCATTATTATGACGTCATAGCGCGTGTCAGCTGTCTTTCCCTACCCCGTGTCAGATTAATAGAATCTTTCACCCCCTTGGGGGTGAGATAGGAGAATCTCAACCCGAGGTGGAGGATTATTAAGTTGCCAAACACGATACTTAAGAATCTTTCCCCGAGGGTTGAGATTCCCCTATCTCACCCACAAGGGGGTGAATGATTCTTTTTCTCTTACCCTGTTCTCCCATTTTGTATCATTTACACAACGTAATGATAACGTTACATGCTAAATTCAGGGTTGACGTGACGTTGATGGATTGTTGACGTGACGTCATGTATTGTTGAAGTGACGTCATGCCATTGTTATGAAAAGGGGAATCCCCCCGTCTCAACTCTAGGGTGAGACTAATAGAATCATTCACCCCCTTTGGGGTGAGATAGGGGAATTTCAACCCGAGGGCGAAGATTCTTATGTTGCCAAACACGAGGCTTTGCCGAGTGTTTGGCAACTTAAGAATCTTTCCCCGAGGGTTGAGATTCCCCTATCTTACCCACAAGGGGGTGAATGATTCTTTTTCTCTTACATGTACCCTGTTTTCCCCAATGTGTATCATATACACAATGTAATGATAACGTTACATGCTAAATTCAGGGTTGACGTGACGTTGATGGATTGTTGACGTGACGGCATTGTATTGTTGCAGTGACGTCATACCATTGTTATAAATAGGGGAATCCCCCCGTCTCAACCCTAGGGCGGAGACAGATAAATCTAGCACCGGCAAAACGGGAGATAAATCTGTCAGGTGTGGGAGAATAATAGAATATTTCACCCCCTTGGGGGTGACACAGGGTGATCTCAAGCCGAGGGGTAAGATTCTTAAATTGCCAAACACGAGGCTTGCCGAGTGTTTGACAGCTTAAGAATCTTCCCCCGAGGGTTGAGATCCCCTGTCTCACTCCCAAGAGGGTGAATGATTATTTTTCTCTTACCCTGTTTACCCTCTTATCTATCTAATATTGCCGTTACATCAATGCAAGACGATGCTGATATGATGCGATTGAATTGTCGACATGACGTCATTGTATTGTTGCCGTGACGTCATGGTATTGTTGCTATGACGTCATACAATTGTTGAGAACGTGCAAAGAGCACGTGTTGCTTGTCTCAACCCTAGGGTGAGATAAGAAAATCTCACACCGGTAAAATGGTGGATATCCCTGTCCAGGGTAAGAGAATAATAGAATCCAACCCTGATGTGAGGTATGGATAAGGTTATTCAAACCCTCGGGATAAAATATTGAGCAAAAGACCCTCGGCTTGAAGTATGTGAGAAAGAGTTATCTTTTCCCTAGCAACAACGAGAACACCCTGTTTAGTCTGTGAGAAAAGACTGTCAAAAGTCGGTATTTAAATGCAAGAGCAGTTGAATTAGTCGACAGTAAAGTGCACATACATTGTATATATAATGACGGGTTCAAATTATTTCACGTTACGTCATTTCCTCATTGGATTTTATGCTAATTGACTTCTCTTTTTTTTTTAATCGTTACGTTTGTTGAGAACCAATTTAGATAAAACTTAACATTCTGTTAGAGTATTATTCAGTGTGGTTTTTTTATTTTTATTTTTTATTTTTGTTTGCTTTGGTTATTACCCGTGGCGCTGTAATTGAAATATTACTTTTCATTTCAGCATGAAAGTACAAAAGTCCTACTTTGACGTCATTCCCGTAGACACACTGCTAAATTTTTAAATTTTGCCGTAACCGTGTGCCAAATTCCATCACTATTAGACGTAAAGCAAAGTAAAGAACAAAATATTTTCATAAGTAAATTAATATAGAATCAATTGGTAAAATGATAAAACATGAAAGACGTACAAAATGTATAGCACGTGTGCACGTCACTGTATATACATTGTATATGGCGTTGCAGCAATGAAGGAACATATCTCTGTCTCTCTCTTTAATAACAGAACTGTGAAGAGCTTGCATAACTCTTGTTTTATCAAATATCAAATAAGAAAATGATATCTCATGATAACACTTAATAACAGTGACGATCAACATTTCACTTTTCTCAAAGTAATTATATATATAAGTAGCAAGTGGCATTGGCACACTCTAAGAGTCCGCGAAAACATTCTTACCCCAAATCATCATCGGAAAATGTTTGTTGTCCCAGACAATGCCAATAATAGATCTAGACCCTTTAGATCATTGACAAAATAAACAGTTTATCATTAATTCATAAGCGGAACAAAAAAATAGCCCTGGGCCCGTATTCATGAAACCGTTATGATGCTCAAGCCAAAATGTTGAGCGCCAGCCTAATATTTATTTTGTACCGCCAGTAATCAATTAAGAAAAGAAACTTATTTTGTTAAATATTACCAAAAAATGAATACTGCTTTCAATGTTTACAAGTGAGTCAGCTAGCTACAAGACAGCTAGTTTGAGCACAGAATCCATGCTTGAGAATGAGAACGATTTCGGCATGTGTAAGCTAATGTAAGTTTGCATGATACGCACATTAAATCACATGTGAATACTCCCAGATAATTAAACGCTAGTACAATCGAACGTGGCAGGTTTCCGACGATGATATAATCTATACACCCCTGTTATCAAGATTGTACACACACAAACACATACTATAAACATATATCTATATATAAGCATTCAATACGTAGAGAATAGAATTGATGTATTAATGAATATCAGTTACTAAAGTAAAGCATGAATTTGTTGAATATTTTGCACTTAATGGCAACTTGCCGTTAACTTGCCCTTCTTACATGTCAAGTGCAAACAGTGCACGGTACTGGAAATAAATAAGGATACAACTTATATAATCATTTGTATAAGTTTTTGGTTTTACCGTAAAATCTTATATTTCACCAATAAAGATGTGATAGAAATCTCAAATTATTGTTTCGCTGCAAGTCTTTGCATTCAGTGTCCGCCGGATATTTATTTTCCGTGTTTTCATAAAACTTTTAGATGGGCCGGAAGTAAATAATAGGTGGGAGTTGGCGGACGTATTGCAATTCAGTCGTTGTACACTTACATTTCAGAGATGGTGATACAGGTACATGTTGAGGGGATAGCGAAGTTCGAAGAGGTTGCTAAGGATTACGTAGGCAAAAAGATATTTGCATTGTTTTCCGGTTCAGTGGACGAAAATGGCAAAAACTGGTGTCCCGACTGTGTTACTGGTAGGTGTCAGATGTTGTCCAGGGGAGGTTACTCTCATTTGAGAACCAAATTCCACTACTTTCGGTTTGCATGACTGACCACTGTCAGCTTATGATTAGCTCATCCATCGTAAAGTTGTTAAAACAATGGCTGTTTCTTTAATTATTTAATGTCTTTTAATTAAAATAGTGTTAAAATCTTCTTTTATATGCGACTCTGTGTCATTTTCTTTTAGATTTATTTTGTGAAAATAGCTCAAAAGTGGTCAGACTGGTACAAATGTACAGTACAAGATAGTATAGGTCTTTACAGCTATTGGACGTAATCGACAGGGTGTACTCGACCTGTTTAAACCCACAGCCTTGCATCAAATTGATGAAACAAATGAAAATGGGTTTTAAATTAGTGTTGTTATTTAAATGAACTAATTAATTTATTTAAAAAAAAATATCACATTATGTAGGTGAATACAAAATTTAGTTCAATTCAAATTGAACTAAATTTTGTATTCACCTACATAAATGGCAAGACAAGACTCATGCTAAATTTGATTGCAAATGTTGTGAGTGTAAATTTAGGATAATGCATGAGGCTACTTCATAACTTGATTCTGATAGGGTATAAATGTGTTTCCATGTAGTAACTGCATAAAGAACAGTCCACTTTCAACCTAATTAGGTTTACACATGCATAATGGCATGTCTCAATCTAAATTTGATGGCCAATTTGATACTTTTATATTTCACATAATTAATGAGGTTTCATTATTTTGATTGGTTAATTGGTATGCATATTCAAACTCTGACCCAGAAATTAATCAATTTCAACCAAATCAGGTAACAATACTTAATTAATTAATTAGTTGTATCATGCTAATATAAGGCCAAATAAAAAAAAATTGTGTTTCCACTAACCCTACCTATCCTAGATTTTTGTGCTTATCCTAAAGTTTTTGTTGGCATTTAGTGATATGCATTGTTAAAGTCAGAACTCCTGCTCTATATAAGCAAAGTAAAATTATTTCCCAAAATATGAAAAAAACGCCTACCCACCTAAGGATGATAGCTAAAACACAAGTAAAAAAAATGTTGGCCTAAGTTTTGATTGCAAATGTGAATTCTTATGCCAGTTGATGAAGCAGTACAGTGAAATGTACACCTTCAATCCTTATGAGCACTATATTATCCTTGAGTATTACCAAAAATGATTGAAATAGACCTAAATAATTGATTAAATGAGGCCACACAAAAAGTCTGTGTTTCCTCTTAATTTCCCTATACTGATGTTTCTATGTTACACTAAATCATGTTTGGCTAATATAAACCAAGTAGTGTTTATGTAGAAACGCAACCTGTAAAACAGTTTTACTTATCTATCTGAATAAATATCAATACATTTGTATAAGTCCCGGGCTTGTTTTCATGAAACCATTCTCAATTACTAAAACTTGGACTCTGTGCTCAATCTGGCCCACGACTTTCTTGTTCCAGTGATACATTAAGAATAAAAGACATTTTGTTAAGGAAGAGACTTCAAACCGAATATTGTTTTGAATGGCTACACAGGACTTATTGACCGTATCACATGATTTAAATGTGTTAAAAGAAAGTTCCCTTGAACACAGAATCGATGCTTGAGCATGAGAGCGGTTTCATGGATACAGGTCCTGATCTTTTGAGACCTTAATGAGGAAAAACAAAAATAATTTTGACTGGCCATATCAAAATCTGCAAAGTCTTTTTTATTTAGAGTTCGCTCAAGTTATATTCTGTTCCAAATATTGCAAAATGAAACAATTGTTAGATAACAGAAAGGAAACCAACATAATTAAGATATTAATACAACTCTGTATACGTAGCATACTATAAAAACGTCTGAAGAAAATCATGTGGATGATGCTAAAAATGTATATTTGCTTGCAAGTATGTATATGTGTTAAATGTTTTTTACTTATCTAGCTGATCCAGTGGTATCGAGTAATGTGAAACATGCCGCAGAGGATGCTGTCTTTATCCACTGTGGAGTGGGAAATAGGGATTAGTAAGTTAAAATCGTAGTCTTTCATCAAAATTCAGTTTGTTCGGTGACAAAATCGATACAACATTTTAAGGTTTTAGAATTTGTTTTTCAATAAAAGAAATCTATTTAGCATCAAATATTTAATTGTATACAAATATCAAATAAGAAAAGTATTGTTGCCATACTATTGGAGTACACCTTTTAATCAAGTTGGTTGAAAAGGGTTATAAACATCCTATCAACAGCTAATTAAGGTCATTTTTAATATTGTTGATTGATGTTGTTAATTTTCTTTCACTCAAATTTTAAACTTATAGTTTTCCTTTTGCAAAAGGTATTCATGATGTAAGTGGAATGGTTTCAGGGCTCAAAACCTGGTTGTCTGTAGATTGTCTTGAAAATAAAATATTTGAATTAGAAAGTAACATATTTTCGAAAAATGTGTAAATTCATCACTTAAGATACATGTACATTGGTATAAAATATCCCTGACGATGTGATTCTTTGTGTTCTGAACGCTTTTTATAATTCCATAGGAAATATGATAATAGGTGCCAGTTTTTTTTGGAAACATTTATCATATCAGAGCACATGGTTTCTTCTTCCTGTTTTTTTGTGGGGGTTGATGATGTGTTTCTTATTTATTTTGTTGTGTCTGCCATTCTGGTTTATATATCAATTTAGGGTTAGGATTTATTCTATCTTTGTTGACGGTTGGGTCAATTCTTATTATTTTTAATTAAATGACTTGCTTAATTGACAATGTTTTACATGTTTAAGATACATAGATACATAGATTTAGTCTTTAAAACTGTTTTCTGTGCTTGGTTTTGCCAGTGTTCATCTGATTTATATTCAAATTGTTTAACTGTGTTTGAATTCACAACATTAGTCAAAAGACGGAAGCTATGACTGATGTTTTAGGTGTTCATTACCCATATTAGCTCCACAAAATAATTTCTTATAAGTAAAATGGTGTTCTAGTAAATACATCTACAATGGGTTTTATAAGATTTTTTTATAGTAATGTTCCATTTTTCATCTCATCAAAAAGTAAGTGATAGCTTTATAAAAATGTTAGCCTAGCTGTAAGAATATTTTCAAATGTTTTGAAATTGTTTTTATTATTAAAAAACACCTGAGGAATAACAAGATTTAAGTATTCAAAATTATCAGAATTATCAGAAATCTGACATGAATTTTACAAAACATATTCTTGAAAAATATTTTAAAAGTGGATATTTGCTTTAAGTTATTTAACTAAGTGTAAGTAATTGCTGTGCCTAACTTACGCTAAATATTGGTTATATTTGTTTTCAGTTGGAAAGATCAGAAAAATGATTTCAGAACAAACCCAAAGTTGAAACTGAAGTGTGTTCCTACTTTGATGATAGTTGGAAAGGTATGTAATATGTACATACAGTACACACTGCTTTGTTGAATGTTAAATCAAGGCTAGGAGTGTTATACGCCTGTCTATGACAGAATGTTTATTGGTGTTCATAATGGTATGGCATTGTCTTGCTGGCTAGCTGGGCATCAACAAGATTTTTTCCAGACCATATCTTCCTTTCTACATTCACGGAAACTTGTCAAATAAGATGAAGTTACAGCCCATCATACTAAAGATTTTTTCCACAGAGCTGTATCACCTAGGTAGATGATAGAGCGTTGCATACTGTAAGTTAGTTATGCATCGCTCTCTATACAGAGTTATTGCCCTTGGTTAATGTTTGAAGCATACTTTTGTTTTAAAATTATTTGGAATTTTTGCCAAGAGGGGCAATCCTCATATCAAAGTCTGTTTATGGTATAAGCAACTGGTCTTAATATTTTCACTAACCACCTACTAGAGGTATAGTATGTTTTCTCATTTCAAATTTCAAAACCTTCAAGAAATAAATCATTTTTTTTTTTTTTTTTTTTACATTTCAACATTTTATATACAATTTGTTACAGATAGCAACAACAGAAATCTGTTTGTTTACATTAGTCTAAATGGATACTATACACATAGCATGTAATTGCAGAGCAGGTCTAAACTGTAAAAGATGTATCTTGATGAAACTTGAAGTTTACCTGGACCACCCACTGAGGGTATGCAGTATGCAGTGATTTAGTTCAAAGTCAAATAAGTATATACTTTCAAGTAAACACTTGGCAGGGCATTTAAGTTTAAACTGCTAGAAAATATTTTTATGAAACCTGAATGATACCTGCATCATCCTTAGGAGGTGTGCAGTTGTTAGGTTACCATAACCTTCACTTCAAGGTCAAAGGTCATATAAGTGCAAAATTTTCAGTCAAATCTTGTTAGAACTGTAGATTTTAAACCATTGAAAATATTTTGATGAAACCTAAACAATACCTGCATCATCAAGAGAAAGTGTGCATTACATTATATAAAGGTCACTAAGACATTCACCTCTGGGCTAAAGGTACCTTAGGAAGAAATAAGTTCAAAGTAAATATGCATAGATTGACTGATATTAATGGGGAGACATACTGAAAGCTTTTGTTTGTTGAACAAATCTCTAGTTTGTGTTACTGTTACAGCCCTAGTAATGTCAGGGGTCTGTACACGATATATGAGTTCTTACATTCTGCAGAGTTATCTTCTCTTGTGAGCAGGTATTGATTGTTACTCATTGGTTTGTGTGAGAAATTACGTCATTTTCTCAAAAATTGATGACGTTGCTCTCACAAACAAATGACGTAACAATCAATACCTGCTCACAAGAGAAGATAACTCTGCAATACGAAAAGACGGAATAGTGGACCTGGTTTAAGTTATGTTTAAGCACTATTTTCGTGTCTTCTTGGAAGGAAGTGTTTGGTTGTCCTTCCATTTCCACAACTTGTACTGCATGTTTAAAGTTGTGATTATCTCCTCTTTTCAGCCTAACAGACTAGAAGAAGGACAGTGTGCTAATGGAGAGTTGGTGAAAATGCTGTTTGAAGACGAATGAAAATCATATTTGTCAACCGTTATGCTCACTTATGAAATTGTAATGAGGAATCTGATGCCAGGTTAAATGTTTAAAACATATTAAGCAAGTCTATGTCATCCTAAATTGTTAGTGGGAATACTACTGGGGTGTGCTTGGTAGCGTTAATGAAATGGTTGTATTAATTTATAATTTATCTTGGTGGAATAGCTTACAGCTGTACATACTTGCCTTGGATACACTATTAAGTCTCCATTATTTCTAGTCATAAGACAGGCTTGAAAAGACTCTATTATTACGAAAAATCTTCCGTTTAATAGAAACAACATTCCAAGTTCATCAGAATTGCGAAAACACTGTTTTGTATAACACTAGAAATGTGCATGGTATGTGTACATGATGAACAAATGAAACGTCTTTACTTCACAACTAGTATTTGTTGACTGTGTGTTATCGAAGCTATAAAATGGCCATACAGGACAAAAAGTTATTTGTTTTCAGGTTGATTATTGAACCAAAGATCATGAATAATAAATATGCTTTTAAACGCAAAACAGATTTTTGCATTTTTTTTTCGTACATGAAAATAAAATCTCTCCAGTTATAGTTCAAATAATTCACCCATTCATGCTGACAAAGCAAGTAATTATAGATTGCAGTTAGATCAGGAAATTTTCTTAACGTAAATCAGAATAAACAATTCACACACAGGATAGGCGTAAACTCTAAGCAGTTGTAGGTAATTTGAACCATATGACTTTTTAAGTGTAAGAGAAATTTTCATTTAAAGTATAAAAGCTTAATTATACAACCGTCAAATTTGACGGTAGTATTGAGGTATGGCGTTGTCCATCCGTCGGTCCGGCCATCCAGCATAAACTTTGTTGGTCCGGCAATCTCCTCCTACATTTTTTGACCGACAATTTTTTCAAAAGTCATTGCCCTTTGTTCATTTAAGTATTTGATTTTTGTTCGGAGATCTCCTCCTACATTTTTCAACCGATCTTTTTGAAACTTGGTATACGTTATACTCATGATATGAAGTTGTGTCTCCCTTAAAAGAATTTTAGATTCCACAATTTTTCCAAAAGTAATTGCCCTTTGTTCATTTCAGTATTTGATTTTTGTCCGGAAATCTCCGCCTACATTTTTCAACGGATCTCTTTGAAACTTAGTATACATGGTAATCATGATATGAAGTTGTGTCCCCTTCTAAAAGAATTTTGATTCAACAATTTTTACAAAATGTATTGCCTTCTGTTCATTTCAGTATTTGATTTTTTGTCTGAAGATTTTCTCCTACTTTTTTATAGCATACCAGCTAACCACTCTTAGAATGATGCAGATCTTATTTCAATGTAAAAAAGCAAATAATACTATATGGCATTCGACGGGCGTATTTTGTTCCGCCCCGCGGTAATCTTGTTTTTATGATATTTTGACAATTTTCGTTAATTAAGTATAACTATTTATATAGATATGGGTCAAAGAAGTAATATAGACGGTAAAATCCCATATAACACTGGATCCTAATGGAGGTATGTCCGTAGGATACGAATTACTTAAAATAGTATATGGGGCAAAGAAGTAATTCCATCTTGTCCACACTGTTGGAATTACAATGTACTTCTTTGCCCCATATTTATATAGATAGATATATATGCTTTTTATAGATCAAATTGCTCAATTTTCTTAAAATGATTCGTATGTCAAAAATGTATGCAACCCATTAAGCGGGATATTTCCAAGGGGATGACATTTCGCTACTTGATGGGGTAATTAATATGGTTACAAAAACGATATTTGGATACATGTCAACAATTCTGATGAGTCCCTTTTTATGAAAAGCTCTTCCAGAGGATTAATATAAGTTGCACAAAAACATGTAAATTTTATGCTCAAATCGAAGTAATTTCACTACCTTCAAGATATAACTATAGTGACAAGGGGAAAAAAAGGCATATTCATCAGCACACTTAGAAACGTCGGCTTCATAATAAACAAAGAAAAAGCAGATTTCCCAATGAAATCATATTGATTACCATAAAACTTGTCAAAGGTCTTAATCAACTTGCCTCTCTAGTAACTCTGGGATTTAAATATTTGTCCGTCAGCAGTCGACTAATATCACGAAAATCATTATCGTTAGCAATTCCCTGAATGCCGAATCAGCAGTGACATGTGAACACCATAGGTAAGAGGAGTGGGGTAGTTACTATTAATAAAGAGAAAGTTCAATTGGTCAGTATGTTAGAAAATATGGGAGAGGCATTGCAACCAAAAATGTAGGCATGCTATCAAATGAAATAAACTTTATATCATTTAATTTACAGCGTGATCCCGCGAATGTAATTTTTGAGCTCTTAATGTCTTTTAGCATAAAACAACATGTAAATTAATTAAAATTGTTTTTTACAAAAAGGTTCTGATTGCACCTGACCGTATGCATCTTCTGTTTCAATAGTTTCTTTGGCCGAGTGTATTGCACTAGCTTTATATAAAGTTGTTAATTCATCCAAAATTAAACAGTGCATTTTTTCAAGATTTAAAGATTCATAATCTCTAGTGCACTTGCTCCTTAATTTACATTTTCCATGTACACCCAAGTAAGTTCACTCCCACAGCCTGGTAGACCGTACATTAACCCTTTCCCAAGTCTAGTAAAACTACATTGAACTAGCCCTGTAATATCTCATTTCTTCATACTTGAACCTGGTGAAGAGTGTTTTACTCTAGTTTGATAAAATCTAGTTCGTTCACCTCATATCCTGATATAGAAGTACATTTCACAAAGCAATCGTAGTGCATTCACCCATAGACCTATTAAAACAGTGAATTACCCAAGCTCTATAGAATTCAATCCTAAACTTGGTAAAATAGAGCATTGCTCTAGCTATAGAAACAATTTCTTCGCATGTATAACTTATAAAACAGTGAATTACCCAAGCTCTGTAACACCTCGTTCATTAACTTCAAAACCTTGAAAACGATGCACTGCTGTAGCAATATAAACCCAAAACCTCGTTCATTAACTTCTAAGCCTAGTTAAACGGTGCACCGTAGCAGCAATATAAACCCAAAGCCTCGTTCATTTACTTCAAAACCTGGTGAAACAGTGCACTGCTGTAGCGATATAAACCCAAAACCTTGTTCATTAACTTCTAAACCTGGTTAAACAGTGCACTGCTGTAGCAATATAAACCCAAAACCTCGTTAATTAACCTCTAAACCTGGTTAAACAGTGCACTGCTGTAGTAATATAAACCCATAACCTCGTACATTGACTTCTAAACCTAGTTAAACAGTGTACTGTTGTAGCAATATAAACCCAAAACTTCATTCATTAACTTCTAAACCTGGTTAAACAGTGCACTGCTGTAGCAATATAAACCCAAAACCTTGTTCATTAACTTCAAAATCTGGTAAACCAGTGTACTGCTATAGCAATATAAACCCAAAACCTCGTTCATTAACTTCTAAACCTGGTTAAACAGTGCACTGATGTAGCATTATAAACCCATAACCTCGTGCATTAACTTCTAAACCTGGTTAAACAGTGCACTGCTGTAGCAATATAAACCCAAAACCTCGTGCATTAACTTCTTAACCTGGTTAAACATTGCACTGCTGTAGCAATATAAACCCAAAACCTCGTGCATTAACTTCTTAATCTGGTTAAACAGTGCACTGCTGTAGCAATATAAACCCAAAACCTCGTTCATTAACTTCTAAACCTGGAGAAACAGTGCACTGCTGTAGCAATATAAACCCAAAACCTCGTTCATTGACTTTTAAACCTGGTTAAACAATGCGCTGCTGTAGCAATATTAACCCAAAACCTCGTTCATTAACTTCTAAACCTGGTTAAACAGTGCACTGCTGTAGCAATATAAACCCATAATCTCGTGCATTAACTGCTAAACCTGGTAAACCAGTGCACTACTGTAGCAATATAAACCCAAAACCTCGTTCATTAACTTCAAAACCTGGTAAACCAGTGCACTTTTGTAGCGATATAAACCCAAAACCTCGTTCATTATCTTCAAAACCTGGTGAAACAATGCACTGCTCTAGCAATATAAACCCAAATCCTCGTTCATTAACTTCAAAACCTGGTAAACCAGTGCACTTTTGTAGCAATATAAACCCAAAACCTCGTTCATTATCTTCAAAACCTGGTGAAACAATGCACTGCTCTAGCAATATAAACCCAAAACCTCGTTCATTAACTTCAAAACCTGGTAAACCAGTGCACTTTTGTAGCAATATAAACCCAAAACCTCGTTCATTATCTTCAAAACTTGGTGAAACAGTGCACTGCTGTAGCAATATAAACCCTTATCCCTTCGCACCTAAATATTGTATATCGTGTATTAAATCAAACAATCTGTGAAACCCTGTTCGTTCACCTCCTAACTTATAAAACGGAGGAGAACTCTAGATAATTATATATACCTTACTTCCTTATCACCTACGCCAGGTAAAACAGTACATCACATAAGTTCAATAAAACCTCTTTCGTTCACTTCTAAACCTGGTAAAACATTGCATTGATCTAGCCAGTAAACCCTAGTTCGTTGTTACCAAATTGCTAAATTAGTACATAGCTCTTGTTATAGGCAAATGTAAATGCTTATTCATTCACAATTTAACCTGGTAAAGCAGTGCATTACACAAGCTCTGTAACCTTAGTTTGTTAATTTCAGTGGAAAAAAGTGCAATGCTGTAACCATGTAAACACTGGTCCATTCTCTCCCCGATCTGATAAAAGAGAACATTGTTCTAGATCTATTAACCCTCATTCCTTCACCCCTAGACCCTGTAAAACAACAGAAATTGACAACTCCAAACACTGGTAATACTACTTAATGATTTATTTCAGGATAAAATATACAATATTAATCAACATACAATTGTACATATTAAGAAATGCAAACGTTCCCAACAAGATTAAAGTTCAAGGTATTTATCGATACAATTTATATACAATGTTTCTACTGCAGCTTCATGCACAGTGTACACAATATGTATCCTCGCCGTAAGCTTTGGCGTTGAGAGGAAAGCCCGCTAGTAGTGTAGACGGAGTGAGTCGTACGCACTCCTCTAGACGTCGTCGTCGAAAGTTCTCGTATATAGTTTAGTAGGTCTTTCCACCACCTGAAATGTACATGTTTTATCGAGATACAAATCGGATGAATACACAATAGAATGGGTGATAGCACAGGACAAACCCTGGCATTGACAACGTGTATCTTTCTGTAATTATATTTTAAGGAAAAGCATGTGCTTAAAATCTCGCTATGGAGAATGGTATTATACGACTTATCGCGAACGCTCATATGTACTTCATAACTTATGCTCTTTTTGTACTGAGTTTCTGGATTAAAAAAAAGTTATTTCAGAATGAAGATGGAAATAATCATTCTTTATGTTTGTATTACTCAATTAATCCGGGAAATTGTAATTCCGATTTATAATTTCAGAAACCATTCTCATGCGTATCATTTCCCCTGTTTTGCACGCCATCTCAATACGGGAGAATGCCATGATGAACAAAACCTTTACCTGTGGATATCTGATTTTCATCACTGACAAGCGTATATAACTACATATATGTAGCTTAAATAAGATAGATAGTCTTGGATTAGTTCCGTATTTCGTAGGTCATGTACTTACCCATCCCCTTGCTTCCGCTTCCTTTTCCGCCCATACTTCCCATTCCTGAGCCCATACCTCCCATTCCTGAGCCCATACCTCCCATACCTCCCATTCCTGAGCCCATACCTCCCATTCCTGAGCCCATACCTCCCATACCTCCCATTCCTGAACCCATGCCTCCCATTCCTGAGCCCATACCTCCCATTCCTTTACCACCCATCATACCACCCTTACCTCCCATTACTGAGCCCATACCTCCCATTCCTTTACCCCCCATCATACCACCCATACCTCCCATTCCTTCACCACCCATCATACCTCCCATGCCTCCCATTCCTGAACCCATACCCCCCATTCCTGAACCCATACCTCCCATTCCTTTACCACCCATCATACCACCCATACTTTCCATTCCTGAACCCATACCTCCCATTCCTGAACCCATACCTCCCATTCCTTTACCGCCCATCATACCACCCTTACCTCCCATTCCTGAGCCCATACCTCCCATGCCTCCCATTCCTGAGCCCATGCCTTCCATTCCTGAGCCCATACCTCCCATTCCTTTACCACCCATCATACCACCCATACCTCCCATTCCTTCACCACCCATCATACCTCCCATGCCTCCCATTCCTGAACCCATGCCTCCCATTCCGGAGCCCATGCCTCCCATTTCTGAACCCATACCACCCATTCCTCCCATTCCCTTACCGCCCATCATACTACCCATACCTCCGTCCATCATACCTCCCATGCCACTCATACCGCCCATGCCTCCTTTTCCGCCCATCATACCACCCATACCGCCCATCATACCGCCCATTCCCATACTAGGCATACCGCTCATCATACCGCCCATACCCCCTGCACCACCCATCATGCCGCCCATTCCCATACTAGGCATACCGCCCATCATACCGCCCATACCACCTGCACCACCCATCATGCCGCCCATAGCTCCTTTTCCTCCCATCTTACCACCCATGCTCCCTTTTCCTCCCATCATACCACCCATTCCCATACCAGGCATACCGTTCATGCCTCCTTCTCCGCCCATCATTCCGCCCATTCCTCCACCCATGCCTTCACCCATGCCTCCTTTTCCGCCCATCATACCACCCATACCGCCCATTCCCATACCAGGCATACCGCTCATGCCTCCTTCCCCGCCCATCATTCCGCCCATACCACCCATTACACCTTGTCCGCCCATCATGTCTCCTCCCATACCGCCTGCAATGAAAAGACGATTTTAATTCATTTTATAGTTTGTTATCAAGCATTTTCTTTGTAATCTTTTGACACGGCTGACACTAGTAAACGTACTCTCAAAAGACTTTGTCATTGTTCGACTTGGGAAACTATTAACATAATGTATGATTACATAATGCAGCGCATAAAGCAATCTGTGTTCTCATTACCAGAAGACATCATCATGGCGGATCCCATCATAGCTTCTCCTGCTTTTCCCTCCATACCAGACTTGCCTGAGCCTGCACCTTTTCCTCCACCATTTGCACCTGCAAAAGGAAACAGGTATTCTCTGTTGCCAATTCTCCTTGCTGATATCAATTTGCTATGCATAAAATCTAATATGAATACTAATGTTCGTCCTGCATTTTGCTTTTTCACACCTGTCTTTGATAGATGAACCTAATCCATAACGGAAGGGGAAATGGATACAGGAATCATCCGGCCAACCAAATAATGCTGCAAATAGTTGACTGAAGATAATGGGTGATTCTCATATTCATAGGTATAGGATTGAGTATCTTATACAGATGTGAGTCTGTTTTCAGTGTGTTTAAATACTGATGTACATGCATTTCTTAATGCCTTAATGTGGTGTGGTGTTCCGTCCTGAACAGCAATCTCATGTTAGTTATTTTCTTTTACGTAATACCTTTAAAACGAAATATTTAAAAAAAAGATACTGTAACTATGACTAGTCAGTGAATCACTTGGAATACAAAGTAAGTACGCACCTATTTCTTATGATAATAAAGTAAGTACGCACCTATTTCTGATGATAACAAAGTAAGTACGCACCTATTTCTGATGATAACAAAGTAAGTAGGCACCTATTTCTGATTATAACAAAGTAAGTACGCACCTATTTCTGATCTTAACAAAGTAAGTACGCACCTATTTCTGATGAAAACAAAGTAAGTACGCACCTATTTCTGATCATAACAAAGTAAGTACGCACCTATTTCTGATGATAACAAAGTAGGTACGCACCTATTTCTGATGATAACAAAGTAAGTACGCACCTATTTCTGATGATAACAAATAAAGTCGATACATGAAAGCAAACAAAATGAGTCCACCATAGGGTCATTTTTTTAACTTTAGGACTCGACATACATTGTAGGTACTTAATGACAAAAGAAATAAACCATATCCACTGGGGTCCGAAACATGTGTAAAAATACACAAAAATGTAACGAGCCTATAAAACGTTCTGTAGCGTTAACATGTTACTACTCTCAGCTAAAACAGAATATTCATATTAAATTTAGTAGTTACTGCGAATCATATCGGAATAAATTCCAGTTTAAGGTTTCGGCCAACCTCGGGGCCTAAAAGTCCATCAATAAGGTCGATCACCTTGTGACATGAGAAACATCGGTAGAAATGCGTTAAAAAATACCAGGAAAACAGAACAAAGTTTTTTTTTAAAATTCAGAATTCAGCGTTTCTTATGAACCAATTAGATCTAGCGTTGTAATATTGTTACGTACATATGTACCCCCTTATAATAGTGTTACGTACCCCCTTGTAATAGTGTTACGTAACCCCTTATAATAGCGTTACGTACCACCTTATAATAGTGTTACGTACCCCCTTATACTAGTGTTACGTACCCCCTTATACTAGTGTTGCGTACCCCATTATAATAGTGTTACGTATCCCCTTATAATAGTGTTACGTACCCCCTTATAATAGTTTTACGTACTCCCTTATACTAGTGTTACGTACCCCCTTATAATAGTGTTCCGTACCCCATTATAATAGTGTTACGTACCCCCTTATCATAGTATTACGTACCCCCTTATAACAGTATTACGTACCCCCTTTACCGCCTGCTCCTTTCATGCCACCAGCACTGTAGCCGAAAACGAGACCCAGCACAAGGAAGGGCTTTAGGAAAAGTGTAACTGACGGCATCCTGTTAGATATCTACAAGATAACAAAATAATGTTAGGAACAGAGATCACATTAGGGGGAAAATCTGACAAATATCCCACGACAAATCGGAGGTGAATTGAGGTGTTCCCAACACTAAGGTTGTCACAATCTGAATGAGAGTTGATCATTACCTTACTTTTTAGTCTGTTAACCATGCTGTCATCGTATTTACCTGATAAGTACCTACTTAACTTGTATAGCATACAGTAGGTAAAAGCAAAAGACAATCTCTGGAAACTTATGATCGTATAACGACAGTATATCCATCGCGATCGTATTTATCACGATAGCACCCAGACACTTAATTTACTTAGCTTGAAACACAAGAGGTGCACAGACTCTACAATTACTTAACAACAAGAAACAAGATTTGTACAAACACTAAATTTACCTTTCATGATAAATCAATTCACTACAAAAACACCAAATCATAGCTGACATGAGACTCATTATAATTCAACAAACCCTTTATCTTACTTAAATTGAAAATTAAAAATTATTATCATATAAATCTAATTTTACGCGATACTAAGAAAACATATATACACTAAATAAACAAACACTAAATCTTCCGTTACAGGAGACATACTTAACTATCAAAGATGAAATCCAACTTAACACCAGATGAAAATATATCCTTCTACAGACAATAAATCTATCTTGCCACGGAACTCGAAAATTTTAATTATACATGCTCTTATTCTGACCAACATGATAACTAAAATACTATAAACACACGAATTATAACCATACAGGACATTTAAAATGTATAATTCATATTAAAAAAGTTGAAAAAAGGTTATCATTAGACATCAATAAACGTATAAAAATGAAGTTTTACCTAACTTTAGATTCATTTTCCCTAATTGTACAAATATTAAATCTTACCAAACATTAAGCAGAAGAAATATAAGTATACAAACACAACTTATTATTTAACATGAAACCAAAATATGATTACATCAATATTTGCAAAATTTTAACTAAAATGGAACTCAAACTGTATAATTATATAAATAATATCTTAAATGTTACATTAATCATATCAGTTACCCAAACAGGTTTTCTTATTTAACATGACACTTCATAGTCATTATTATGAAAACACTTCTTCTAAGTTAATATCGAAGTTAAATATTGCTTATCACGATCCGATATTAAACATTGAATTTAAAAGCCAAACTCACTGTGAGGTGTACAGCTACGTCCTATAGAACTGAACTGTCGGCTGTGGATCGGTGGGCTAGTAGGCTAGAGGACAATGACTAGTTGTAAAGATAATCGACACGGAATTTATAGTAACTTAACAAGAAACTTTTATTTTTATTTTTATTTTTAAGTGAACCTTTAAGATAGGAAAACATTTTCGTTAACGACGGGTTACATCTTTCGGGCCGACGACCTGTTTGTTTTAGTAATACGTACTTCCGGACAATGATTACAGGTACAAGTCGTCTGTCACGACTCAAAGGAAAAATACAGGTGAAATAGACAAACACGTGCGCTTTAACGCATCAATAAACTTAACCATCGCCTTACATGAAATATACACGAGACAATTACATCCGCACGCTTTTTTTTATTACGTGTGAATAACTTACCTTTGCTATAAATGACCAAATGTACATTTAAAGTAAATTGTTTAACAAGTCATGACTCAAGCACTATGTGATTCAGAAAAATATCTAACAATTTTCTCAGTCTAATATAATTTCTTATTTAGGTCTGAACCGATGGACGTAATGTCGCTATACGATCATAAGTTTACAGAGATTGTCTTTTGCTTTCTCCTACTGTATACTATACAAGTTAACAATGTCTTGCTTTTGTTTTGATTCAATTTCCGAAGTATTCTTTTAGATTGAATTCAATGGGCATTAAAATTCAACAACAAAACCCCCTAAAAGTTGGAAGACTCACCCAAAATATTTACTCCCTCGTAAGTCAAAAGACCCCAATTAATCATCAGAATTCAGATATGTAATTTTGATATGTTATTTTTGTACTTAAATGTTGAAATGGTTCATAGCGACATTGTATCAGTTGATACTAAGATTTTAAAGCTGATATCTTAATACAAATATTTCATCGATATTTTGCTATGTCAATCTCTTTTGAGACCCACCGATTGCAACGTACTGACAAATCATTTAAAGTTCATTTATAATCTTTTATTGGCGCTGAAGATGCTTTCTGGACTCAAATCATCCTGATGAATTAAACAGAAATATATATTTGCGGATTGTGAATAAGAAAACGAAGCCCAAGCGCACTTTAATAACATTTTGTATGGACTAAAATGCTAAAAACATTGCAAATGAAAAGTGCTAAAATGTTTATTGTATGTCTAGCCTTTTTATAACAACATTAAATGTTCACGAAAAGGACATTTAATATAATTTTCGTTTTGGTTTTACATGTATACACCTGTAACATATGCTATCAGACCATTTTACAATGATTGTTGGTGTTTCACATAACCACACTTATATTGGTTTCAAGCCAGTGTGACAGTAAAACTTCGTACAGTCTAGGTTTATAGATAACTTTTTGATATTACATTTAGCATTTAGTGGAGAAGTGCGAGACAGACATGTTCAAATATCGGCGAAATATTTTTTTTTCTGATACACACCTCAATGCCTTATTACATTAAAACACATCAGCAAGACAGTACATATGTGTCAACAAAACCATCATTTGAACTCGAAATCCATTAAACTATGGCAAAGTATTAGCAAGGGAAGGACCTACATAGAAACCTTACGTTTGTATATAACTGTAACCTTCCCATACCTTACGTTTGTATACAACTGTATCACAGTCAATACCTTACGTTTGTTTATAACTGTATCACAGTCCCATACCTTACGTTTGTATATAGCTATATCACAGTCCTATACGCCTTACGTTTGTATATAACTGTATCACAGTCCCATACCCGACGTTTGTATATAACTGTATCACAGTCACATACCTGACGTTTGTATATAATTATATCACAGTCCCATACCTTACGTTTGTATATAACTGTATCACAGTCCCATACCTTACGTTTGTATGTAGGTGTATCACAGTCCCATACCTTACATGTGTATATAACTGTAACCTTCCCATACCTTACGTTTGCATATAGGTGTATCATAGTCCCATACCTTACGTTTGTATATAACTGTATTACAGTCCCATACCTGATGTTTTTATATAGGTGAATCACAGTCCCATTCCTGACGTTTGTATATATAACTGTATCACAGTCTATACCTTACGTTTGTATATATAACTGTATCACAGTCCATACATTACGTTTGTATATAACTGTAGCACAGTCCCATACCTTACGTTTATATATATAACTGTATGACAGTCCCCATAACTTACGTTTATATATATAACTGTATCACAGTCCAATACCTTCCGTTTGTATATATAACTGTATCACAGTCCATACAGTACGTTTGTATATAACTGTAGCACAGTCCCATCCCTTACGTTTGTATATAACTGTAACCTTCCCATACCTTACGTTTGTATATAACAGTATCACAGTCACATACCTTACGTTTTTTATATAACATACCTTACGTTTGCATATAGGTGTATCATAGTCCCATACCTTACGTTTGTATATAACTGTATTACAGTCCCATACCTGATGTTTTTATATAGGTGAATCACAGACCCATTCCTGACGTTTGTATATATAACTGTATCACAGTCTATACCTTACGTTTGTATATATAACTGTATCACAGTCCAATACCTTGCGTTTGTATATATAACTGTATCACAGTCCATACCTTACGTTTGTATATAACTGAATCACAGTCCAATACCTTACGTTTGTATATAACTGTAGCACAGTCCCATGCCTTATGTTTGTATATAACTGAATCACAGTCCATACCTTACGTTTGTATAATAAACTGTATCCCAGTCCAATACCTTACGTTTGAATATAACTGTAGCACAGTCCCATACCTTACGTTTATATATATAACTGTAGCACCGTCCCATACCTTACGTTTATATATATAACTGAATCACAGTCCCCATAACTTACGTTTATATATATAACTGTAGCACAGTCCCATAACTTACGTTTATATATATAACTGTATCACAGTCACATACCTGACGTTTGTATATAACTGTATCACATTCCCATACCTTACGTTTATACATATAACTGTAGCACAGTCCCATACCTTACGTTTGTATTTAACTGTATCACAGTCCCACACCTTACGTTTGTATATAACTGAATCACAGTCCATACCTTACGTTTGTATTTAACTGTATCACAGTCCCACCCCTTACGTTTGTATATAACTGAATCACAGTCCATACCTTACGTTTGTATATATAAATGTATCACAGTCCCATACCTTACGTTTGTATATATAACTGTATCACAGTCCCGTACCTTTCGTTTGTATATAACTGTAGCACAGTCCCATACCTATATATAACTGTAGCACAGTCCCATACCTTACGTTTATATATATAACTGTATCACAGCCCCATACCTTACGTTTATATATATAACTGTAGCACAGTCCCATAACTTACGTTTATATATATAACTGTATCACAGTCACATACCTGACGTTTGTATATAACTGTATCACATTCCCATACCTTACGTTTATACATATAACTGTAGCACAGTCCCATACCTTACGTTTGTATATAACTATATCCCAGTCCCATACCTTACGTTTGTATAATAAACTGTATCACAGTCCCATACCTTACGTTTGTATAATACACTGTATCACAGTCCAATACCTTACGTTTGAATATAACTGTAGCACGGTCCCATACCTTACGTTTGTATATAACTGAATCACAGTCCATACCTTACGTTTGTATTTAACTGTATCACAGTCCCACACCTTACGTTTGTATATAACTGAATCACAGTCCATACCTTACGTTTGTATATAACTGTATCACAGTCCCATACCTACAGTCCATACATTACGTTTGTATATAACTGTAGCACAGTCCCATGCCTTACGTTTGTATATAACTGTAACCTTCCCATACCTTACGTTTTTATATAACTGTATCACATTCCCATACCTTACGTTTGTATATAACTATATCACAGCCCCATACCTTACGTTTGTATAATAAACTGTATCACAGTCCCATACCTTACGTTTGTATATAACTGTAACCTTCCCATACCTTACGTTTTTATATAACTGTATCACAGTCCCATACCTTACGTTTGTATATAACTATATCACAGTCCCATACCTTACGTTTGTATAATATACTGTATCACAGTCCAATACCTTACGTTTGAATATAACTGTAGCACAGTCCCATACCTTACGTTTGTATATAACCAAATCACAGTCCATACCTTACGTTTGTATATATAACTGTATCACAGTCCCGTACCTTTCGTTTGTATATAACTGTAGCACAGTCCCATACCTTACGTTTGTATATAACCAAATCACAGTCCATACCTTACGTTTGTATATATAACTGTATCACAGTCCAATACCTTACGTTTGTATATAACTGTAGCACAGTCCCATACCTTATGTTTGTATATAACTGAATCACAGTCCATACCTTACGTTTGTATATATAACTGTATCACAGTCCCATACCTTTCGTTTGTATTGAATTGTATCACACTCCCACACCTTACGTTTGTATATAACTGAATCACAGTCCATACCTTACGTTTGTATATAACTGAATCACAGTCCAATACCTTACGTTTGTATATAACTGTAGCACAGTCCCATACCTTACGTTTGTATATAACTGAATCACAGTCCATACCTTACGTTTGTATATATAACTGTATCACAGTCCCATACCTTTCGTTTGTATATAACTGTATCACAGTCCCATACCTTACGTTTGTATATAACCAAATCACAGTTCATACCTTACGTTTGTATATATAACTGTATCACAGTCCAATTCATTCATTCATTCATATCTTTATTCCTCCAAATTTGAAGAGTTACAAATGACATATATATGGGTTACAAAAATAGATACACAAAATACATAAGTATAAGGCAAAATGAAAAAGAAAAATCCGTGGAATCAAACAAAAAAAGTTGCATGATTACACAATATATGAGGTACACAACGATAAATAAAGACATACACAGGACTATATCAAACAGCAAGGGAACATGTATGTAACGACAGGACTGTCAAATTGCCAGGATGAACCAGATATAATACGAATGCATATGATTTACATGTCTGGCAGACTATCGTCGTTAATTAAATGTAAGAAGGGATACTTTTTCAGCATAAATACAACAATCTCTTGCAAAAGATGCGAAAAGGCTGTCCTCATTAACAAATATGTCTTTCATGGCAGCAGATGGACTGCCGAGGAATGTCGCAATTTGCACCTCCCTACATGAGTTAGCAAGAACAACATACACATTCACCGGATAATCGTTGACTATCTTGGTGAAAAGTTCATCACGTAGAGTTAGCAATGTGGGACTACGGCAGTCTAAAATACAATGCGCAACTGCATCTTCTGCAAAGATATTGCACTGGGCACATGATAGTTCACTATTAGGTGGAATACCCCATAGCTTTGCAACGTTTTTACACGTTGTGTTGAGATAAGGGAAACATTTAGATAGGTACCATAGTGGCGAAGGGCTGATCTCACAATGTAGGTGTTTAAATCTTAAGAACTCATCACAAGCATTGAGACGTTCACTCCATTGCGAGGAGTACTCACCTAATACGACACCTTTTGTGAAGTGTTTCCAATAGTTTTTAACCGGGACAAACCCAGTTTGCAAAAATTGGTACAAAAAGTCTTGTAGATCATATTTGTGAAGTATGTTCCAGATGTCTAGAACAAAACCTTTTTCGTTACAACAAATGCCAAAATATACATGAAAAAGTCTCAGTAAGAACAATCTCTTTGCTGTAAAACGTGCATCTGTTCTGCATAAAGCAGAGAAGAATCGAAGTTTCGATAGTTCAATGTTTAGACGTATGGACGTAAGTCCAAGCATACTAAGGACAATATCTGATCTAGTGCGCCGCGGAAAACCTTGAATGAGCTTTGCACACAAATGGTGAACTGTTTCAATGCGATTCCATTCGGTCTCGGAAAGTGAATACCAGAGTTCACCGCCAAAAAGGCTACTTGGCATTACAATTGTTTTATACAGCTTAGCACCGGTCAATGGGTTGATTCCAGTACCAAATAAGTTGCAGTTAAGCAAAGCAAAACATTGACCACGTAGCTTGTGAACAATCTCATTGACATCTGGACAGCCTGGTTTGAACTTATTCAAAAAGATACCGACATGTTTACAATGAATAGATTCAGGGAGTGCTTCGCTGCCGAGACTCCATCTGCGTGTTATCTTTGAAAAGACACTTTTGCTTTCATTAAAAACAATTACGGTAGATTTTGATGCGTTGTAACTAAATCGCCACTTACAACTGTAACTGTAGCAGATGTCCATGAGACAGTCCAAGCCATGTTTACAAAAAGACAGAAGGGTAATATCATCTGCTTGAGTTGGACAAGTAACATTTACACCATGTATAAGTAAAGAGTACTGTGAAGCACATAACTCATCCAGTAAATCATTAATAAAAACTGTATACAGCCAGGGAGAAATAATGCTTCCCTGACGCGTACCTTGGCATATCTTAAACCAGTTAGAAATAAAACCTTGGTGCAATACTGCGCTGTACATATTTGAGTATAATGAAACAATGATATTGATATACTTTGAATTTAGACCTAAACTGTGAAGTTTGAAAAATAGGCCGTTATGCCAAACACAGTCAAATGCTTTGGCAGCATCAAGAAAACATGTAAAAAGTTTACTGTTATTATCACACGCATATGTGATAGATTCATGGACTAGAAATGACGTGAAAGTACTACTTACATTCTTTTGAAATCCATTCTGTAAGGGGTTAGGTATAAACAAGTTTGTATCCTCAAGTCTGATAAGTAATAATTTCTCAAAGACTTTCAGAATCACTGGCAACAGAGAGATAGCACGATAACTATTGGGGTCACTCTTTGGCTTGTTATGACCTTTGTATAGTGTACAGATCAGACCCTTTGTTAGTACAGGAGGAACATACTCCAATCTTAAAAAAGCATTAAAAAGAACATACAAACAGTTGTACACAGTGTCGTGGGCATAGAGTAAATGCTCGTACACAATTTGATCGTGCCCAGCTGCTTTACCTTGTGGTAAACTTTTACAGACCTTTTTAACGTCAGACATAGAAATTTCAACAAAACATTCATTGTTTACTATATGATTGGATAGAATATTGGCAACAGATGTATTGATTTGGTCTTCAAAATTAGCATCAAAGTCATTAAGAGACGACTGGGAATATATGTCTTCAAAATATTCACCCCAATGTGTGGCTAGAAGAGCAGGGTCTCTAATAACCCTCCCGCTAAAGTTCATTTCAGCGCCAACAGCACCCGAGGATGACTTACAGCGACTTTTGATGAGAGACCAAAACGATTTTTGATTTACATCCGCACATTTCTCAATGTCGTTGTTGAGGTTTACAATATGGTCTTCTGATTCCTGACGATGTCTTTTCCTAAATAGGCACTTTGCATTTTTATAGAGCCTAAAGGTATTGGAGAGGGGGTCCCGAGGTCGTCCTTGAGAGATCCATTCCAGACGCAACCGCCACATATTACGATGGAGTTCCTTTAGATGATTATTCCAGTACGGTTTAAGGAATCTACAGAATTTACGCTTCGGTAACACACGTTCTGAAGTCCGCTGAATGCAATTCACAAGCTCGTTGGTGTAATTCTCAACATCGTCCTCAGAACAAAGCTCTTGCATGTTCACTAACGACGAGTTACTGATGCATTCATCCAGGCTATCGCGATAAACATCAACATTCTTAGAATCTCCAGAAGTAATCCACTTATAAGAGACTCGCGCCAGAGTATTACAACACGTTTCCCTAGGAACAGGAAGAGGAATGTGTAGCTCGCATAACAAAGGCCTGTGGTTCGAAACATCAAGGAAGTCACGATCTAGTACAGCGCATTCCCAGACGAGATCAACTTTTGACGAGTTGATGATAATGTGGTCTATAAGGGACGACGATCCATCCTCCGAATGAACATACGAGTGCAACGGACCGACACATATATCAGCTGTTGACAACGCGCACAACTGATGCCGGTCAATGAGTCTCTGGAGCGACTGGCCACGCTGGTTTTGATAATTAGGGATACGTGGACCGCTTAGGCGAGCATTGAAATCTCCCATGAGAATTACTGATCCTTCAAGGGAAAAAGTTGTACACAAGTCATCAAGTTTCTCAACATAATCCGTAAATATATCCACGCCATACCGAGAAGTAGGAAGATAAACCTGGATGAAATAAAGAATATCACTGTCCGTGACAAGCTTAATAATGGCGATCCTGCCGTCATCAGACTCCACGACAGACACACGATCGTTAAGTCTTTTGTGCCACATTATAGCAACACCGCATTTACGAGATCGTTTATCAGCAAGCGGATGTAGGGAAAAGTCAGATATGGCTATCGACTCGTAGTCTTTATGAATACTACAAAATAGGTGCCTATTTTCTTCGAAAAGCCAGTGCTCCGCTATTCCACAGATATCGACGTGTTCCCTGTTTAATGCGTCATGCAGATGAGAAGCAGCCGACATTATGCCGTTTACGTTCCACGACATTAACCGAATGTTCATCGACATGGGTAGGCAAGACCAAAGCAAAAAGAGTACAAAAATAAAGCTATAGTACTCATCATCGTCAAATGCTGTGTTTTCCTTGTTACCGTAGAACTGGTTATTTGATAACCACTTGCGGCAGTGGATGCCTTTTGGCCAAAACCCAGCTTCCTTTGTCTTTGGAATATCGGACGAGATGACGTTGACACGCGCAGACACAGAATATTTCCGTTTGCGTTTGTATATAACTGTATCACAGTCCCAAACCTTACGTTTGTATATAGGTGTATGACAGTCCATACCTGACGTTTGTATATCACTAAATCACAGTTCATACCTTACGTTTGCATATGATTGTATCACAGGCCCACACTTTACGTTGTATATAACTGTATCACAGTCCCATACCTTACGTTTGTATAATAAACTGTATCACAGTACCATACCTTACGTTTGTATATAACTGTATCACAGTCCCATACCTTAGGTTTGAATAATAAACTGTATCACAGTCCCATACCTTACGTTTGTATATAACTGTATCACAGTCCCATTCCTTACGTTTGTATATAACTGTATCACAGTCCCATTCCTTACGTTTGTATATAACTGTATCACAGTCCCATACCTTACGTTTGTATATAACTGTAACCTTCCCATACCTTACGTTTGTATATAACTATATCACAGTCCCATACCTTACGTTGTATATAACTGTATCGCAGTCACATACCTTACGTTTGGATATAACTGTATCACTGTCCCATACCTTACGTTTGTCTAACAAACTGTATCACAGTCCCATACCTTATGTTTGTATATAACTGTAGCACAGTTCCATACCTTACGTTTGTATATAACTGAATTACAGTCCATACCCTACGTTTGTATATATAACTGTATAACAGTCCCACACCTTACGTTTGTATATAGGTGTATGACAGTCCATACCTGACGTTTGTATATAACTGTATCACAGTCCATGCCTTACGTTTGCATATAACTGTATCACGTTCCCATACCTTACGTTTGCATATAGGTGTATCATAGTCCCATACCTTACGTTTGTATATAGCTGTATCACAGTCCCATACCTGCCGTTTTTATATAACTGTATCGCAGTCCCATACCTTACGTTTGTATGTAACTATATCACAGTCCCACACTTTGTGTTGTATGTAACTGTATAACAGTCCCATACCTTAAGTTTGTATATAACTGTAGCACAGTCCCATACCTTACGTTGGTATCTAACTGAATCACAGTCCATACCTTAAGTTTGTATATAACTGTATCACAGTCCCCTACCTTATGTTTGTATATAACTCTATCACAGTCCCATACCTTACGTTTGTATGTAACTGTAGCACAGTCCCATACCTTACGTTTGTATATAACTGTATCACAGTACTATACCTTATGTATGTATATAACTCTATCACAGTCCCATACCTTACGTTTGTATATAACTTATCTTAGTCCCATACCTGACGTTTGTATGTAGGTGTATCACAGTCCATACCTGGCGTTTGTATATAACTATATCACAGTCCCATACCTTACGTTTGTATAATAAACTGTATCACAGTCCCATAGCTTACGTTTGTATATAACTGTAACCTTCCCATACCTTACGTTTGCATATAGGTGTATCATAGTCCCATACCTTTCGTTTGTATATAACTGTACCACAGTCCCATACCTGACGTTTTTATATAACTGTCTCACAGTCCAATACCTTACGTTTGTATGTAACTGTAACCTTCCCATACCTTACGTTTGTATATAACTGTATCACAGTCCCACACTTTACGTTGTATATAACTGTATCACAGTCCCATACCTTACGTTTGTATATAACTGTAGCACAGTCCCATACCTTTCGTTTGTATATAACTGAATCACAGTACCACACCTTACGTTTGTATGTAGGTGTATCACAGTCCATACCTGACGTTTGTATATAACTGTATCACAGTCCCATACCTGACGTTTGTATATAACTGTATCACAGTTTCGAACACTAAGCTACAGATTTTGGCAGCGGTACTGGGATACTTAATTGGTTTCATTGATATGACGTATCCGGTATTGTGAGTTTTAGCGGGGTTGTTGAACATTGGGATAAACCATCCTGTCTATGCAAGACCTCGCAATAGTGACCCTCACACACTTACGCTCACCGCTACACATTCCAGTATATAATATATATTCCAAACATATAGTTTAAATGTTTTTTTACAACTATTGTCAAAAGAGTAAATATAAAAAATCGAAATGATCATATATTATTACTGAATAACCTTTTTTATGCAATTTCAGATAATTGTATTGACAAATGAATGTTACACTGTCGAAAGGATTGGACAACAGGCTTAAAGCCTATTAAAGTCCTCCCCATTAGTAATAATTATAATAATTTGAGGTTCTTATATACCGCTTTATCACAATCTAGTTCGTAGGTCGTCTCAAAGCGGTTCACAAATTATTATCCGTGGTGACGAGGTCTTTGCAACTAACCAATATATTTCTCAACTACTTGGGAGCATATAGCCGGTGCTGCCAATTCGGCGCTCACAGCTAGCATTTAACCATTCTAGCACTGCCCAACCACGTACTCATTTACAGCTGAGTAGACTGGAACAAGCGGAGTAAATTATCTTGGTCAACGACACAACACAGTGTCGTGCCGTGACTCGAACCCGCAACCGTTCGGTCACGANCCTTTATAAACATATGTTTTACCATATATATTGATACACTAACACATTTGACTAACATAGAAGACCCTGAGGGAGATTAGCCTTTTGCTAAATCACGTTTTTTAATCCTCAATAAATATAGTTTATTATAATTATTATTATAAATGTTTCTAGTTATGACTGCGCCCTTCAGCAGTTATTGTTGTAGCTATTTAGCAAGGTGTATGGTAAATTCAATAACCGTTGATGTAACCACTGTTGTTTTTGGACCTACCATATACTGTAACCTTACATATTTAAGCGGTATTGTAATTTCAGTGCTTTTTATCCTTTAAATATTGTGCTACATCAATTATCTATTGCATATGTAATGAAAGAGCCAATTCATCGGTGCGATAATCTGTAAACAGTAGATAATACGCTTAAATAAGTCCGCTAAAATATTACTTTTTCTGTTAATCAAGATTGATTGGAATTCGTCAGCTCTATTCGTATATAGTAAACACAGTTATATTTTCCTTGATTGTTATAACTTCCTTATTAATTTTCAGACTTCGTTTGGAATGGTTTAGATAGAATTGACATCCATAACGATACCGTTAGTTCTTATCCTCTGGTTGACTTTATCGCGCTCAGGGAGAATACGTGTTTTTGTTGACTTTATCGCGGCCAGGGAGTAAATGTGTTTTGGTTAACTTTATTGCGGTCAGGGAGAAGACGTGTTTTGGTTTACTTTATCGCCGTTAGAGCGAAAAATGTTTTTGTTGACTTTATCGGCGTCAAGGAGG
Source organism: Mizuhopecten yessoensis (assembly GCF_002113885.1). NCBI lineage: Eukaryota > Metazoa > Mollusca > Bivalvia > Pectinida > Pectinidae > Mizuhopecten > Mizuhopecten yessoensis. The sequence continues at coordinate 171,174 of NW_018408747.1, read as the reverse complement.
AAATGTGTTTTAATTGACATTATCGCGGTCAGGGATTAGATGGGTTTTGGTTGATTTTATCACCGTCAGGGAAGAAACGTGTTTTGATTTACTTTATCGCCGTCAGGGACAAAACGTGTTTTGGTGTACTTTATCGCGGTCAGGGAGGAGACGTGTTTTGTTCGATTTTATCGCTGTCAGGGAAGAAATGTGTTTTGGTTGACTTTATCGCGGTCAGGGAGGAAATGTGTTTTGGTTGACTTTATCGCCGTCAGGAGTAAATGTGTTTTGGTTGACTTTATCACGGTCAAGGAGGAAACGTGTTTTGGTTGACTTTATCGCAGTCAGGAGTAAATGTGTTTTGGTGGACTTTATCGCGGTCAAGGAGGAATCGTGTTTTGGTTGACTTTATCGCGGTCAAGGAGGAATCGTGTTTTGGTTGACTTTAATGCGGTCAGGGATGACATGTGTTTTTGTTGACTTTATCGCGGTCAGGGAGGAAATGTGTTTTTGGTTGACTTTATCGCGGTCAGGGAGGAAACGTGTTTTGGTTGACTTTATCGCGGTCAGTGATTACATGTATTTTGGGTGAATTTATCGCGGTCAGGGAGGAAACATTGGTTCGTTCAGGCTCTTGATTTAGAGAACACATATGCTAATCGTAAGTTGTGTAATCATTCTTTAAAGGAAATATCAAGCAGTTGATGAATATCGGAAATTTTACTATTGTACTATATTTAAGCATAGAAGGTTTTGCACATGTGTTGTGTATATACAGTTTGTAAATGACTTGTTTCTTTCTTTTCTATGGGGTCACCGTATCAGTCGGTACATGGAAAAAAACATCGTTGTTTTGGTGTCCAAGCCGGCGTAAAAGTAGTAACTTATTCAATATTGGGCTAGTTTGATACCGTCTAAGACATTCACATACAAACACGACACCAACTATACCCCGGTCTCAAGATGCCCTTTGCCTTTGGGCACGTTTTCGAATATAAGTCTTCAATTTTTCGATATTTTTGCACATCATTTGTGTCCAAAACTATGTTGCACGGTGACTTAAAACAACACATTCTTTCATCTTGCTGACAAGATTTGTGTAACACAATTCTTAGTCTATATGTCTTTTTGTTGCCTGTTAACTTGTGCAAGTCTAAAATGTCTTGGTAATACCAGCCCAACATGAACTAGCTGCTCAATATTGAATAAGTACCCAAATTCTCGCTGGTTGTCACGGATTGATGACGTTAGCCGTGAAAGGGAAATTGGTATGATACAGGGTGAAGGTAGGTACGCTGCGGTAGTCCGGCTGTTTTTGACGAATTCGACGGCCGATCGTCAAAGATTATGGATGCCACGCATTACATCACGTATACAGGTATATATCCATACCCCATCTGCGTAATTGAACAGTACCAACGGCAAGTATTGCTTCCAACATCCCCATTCACCGTCGTATTAATCAACAAACTGTAATCCGTCGGTTAGCCGAGGTAGGACTACGCTCTCGCCGACCGTATCGTGTGCCTCGAATGACACGATGTCATGCCCAAAGTCGCTTAGCGATGGCACGACAACATACACGATGGCAGCAAGCTTTGTTTTACAGATGAGTCCCTATATTTATTATATCTTACAGATGGCAGAGCGCGAGTGTATCATAAGCATGTTTCGTCATGATTGTAAGTTGGGATATCGAGCGATGGGCACACAGACCTTATGATCGTCAACGGTAGCCTGAACGTTCGACGTTACCGAGAGCAGATCTTGGTAACACACGTTGTTTCATTCATTGTGACAAATGGCGGCACGTTTCAGGAAGATACATGATCGTCGACGATAGTCTGAGCGCTCGACGTTACAGAGAGGAGATCATGGTACCACACGCTGTACCATTCATTGTGACAAATGGCGGCATGTTTCAGCAAGATACATGTAAGGCACTTGTTCATGTCGCACTCGTCAACATGGACTTTCATCGACAACAGTACTTCAATGTGCTTGATTTGCCATCGTTTTCCCCAGATCTCAGTTGGACGTAGATTGAGAAATCGACAACTGTTTTGTGTTTCCTTAATATCATTGATTCATTAGAGTGTTAAATAACGCCCTCAAATACTAGTAATATCCTTTTATCAAGAAATGTGTTCTACATCCTTATCAATATGATCAACTTACAGTTGGGGATTTCTGCTTAAAGGTATAGAAAAGTGTCAAAAGCAAATAATCAAAAGTTTTGTTTCGTCATCTTCTGTGCCATTTGATGTAGAGTGAAAATAGATACAGACCAAACACTGAACCTTGAGGTAAACATTATATTTGAAAAGGGTTAGTTGAAAAGCGTTGAACTTTTGTAAAATCGTTGATGACGAATCTTCATTATTATTTGTTCCATTCTTTATTGTTTTGAGTGAAATAATCATACAAACATTTAAAAATGCTTTTAAACATTTTCCTGAATATTGATCACTTGTAGTGGTTATACAATGTATTTAACGGGTCGAATTATCGCCCTTTCCTCTGTAAATTCATAATTGCAAGGTTGAATTTGGCAGGTACATTTATGGTAAGTTTAAGGTAAGGAATACTATTTATTTATTAAAAACTGATATGAAGAGACTTAACTAGAAATTTGGTTAACATCTTTACTAGTTTGGACTTTTATTAGCCTATCCAGGTGGCTTATCGGGGTTATAATTCTATTAAGGATCCCCGTACCACTGCCAAATATGTAGTCTTTTTTATTTTTTTTCCGGCATGACGATAGCATTGACAAACATTTCTGAAAAGAAAACCATATATTATAGAACTTCAATGAAAAAAATAAAGATGAAATAAACAAAATTCAAAATAATCAACAACAGTGTTATGTGTGTAAAACTTCAGCGCGGCTATACTAGGATTCGAACCCTAAACCTCAGATTGTTTCCTGGTCAACATCGTAACCAGGTCCAGTTGCACAATAGTTATACTCAAAACGATATCAAGGGATTGCTACCGTATATTTGAACATCAATATTGACAGTATCTAGTGTTTCGCATGCAGTGGTACAGGGACCTTTAACTGATCCTGAATTCTTGTCTATTATCACTTTTTACTATTTATGTCGTCGGGCAGATAGCTACGTTATCCAACCTATTAAACAGAACTACATTTCTTGACATTACGCCACAGTGAATTGACACTTGAACCTGCATACACGGATTGCATATTCAAGATGGCCTACATGTTTCCATTATACAGACACTTCCTCCAGAAAACTCGTGATTTCTGATTAATCTCCGTCGGCTTTAATTTGCATGGACCGTACACTTAAACATGTTCGGTCCATCGGAGACATTTACCAATAATGTCACTTTTTTTGCTTATGGAGCCTGCAGGCATCACGACTTTTCAAAACAATAAATGTAGCGGCGATTCTGTTTTGGTCGTATTTGATATGTTAGATGTTTGTTTCAGACCTCGATGCATAACAGACGTTTGGTTTGTTAATCGATAATGTCGGTCATACCTACTAGTTCATCCACGAAGAATTTGTGTGACCGCTAAAAAAACCCACACACTTGCTTTATAAGGCCTTGTTGCCCTCTGCAGCATTAGCAGCCAGTGCCCCTTCAACGAGATCAATTTTCTACAACTCGCTAATCTAATATTCGATTTTAGAAAATGTGTCTTTTGTCAACCCTATCAATTAATCTAAATGTGCTCACTGACTAAACAGTAAACATACTTCCCCACACAATATCATACTAGTGATGTTTTTTGCCTTCAATTTTTGACCTGTGTTAATTGAGAAAAATATACTGCAACTTTTGCACTTTTAGATATGATACATGCTAGGTCATATACAATCATCAGAGACATATGTGTTAGCAGTGGTTTCATATCTGTAGGTACGAGTATTTTTCTGTTTTGTACATTATTTTATATGCCACATCTATATTAATATACTCGGAAATGTGTTTTGTTGCTGAGTTTGAATTGCTTTAACGTGTCGGTGATTTTGATTTATAGTTCAGTATCTTGCTTCCCCAATTACGGCGGTTACATGTTGTAGTTGATTAAGTAATCACAACCATGCTCCTTATATGTCATGTTAGCCACCATGATCTCATTAGTGTATCTTCTGTGATTCTCGGATTTCTTACTTCTATAAAGCAGAGGACGCTTACATGTGGTCCTATTTTCATTGTTCCTTTTCTGTGGTCTCCATGTATTTCTTTCCCTTGTTCATATTTGGCCTATTTCTATTATTTCAAGTTTAAATTAAATTTTGGTTATGTTTCTGTGTTGTTTTGTTGCATTCGTTCAATGCAGGGAGTAATGACAGATTATGTAAAACATCTGAGTGATGTAATATTTTACTAACGGCTTCACTTTTTCATTTTTATGCGGCAAAAGTATGAAGAAGAAGAACATAAAAAGGCTATATCATTTGAAAGGCGGTGTAAACAATATTGTCTATTTTGCAAAGCCTAATATCGTGTATAACGATGTTAATCTTGTTTCGAAAGCGGGTTAAAATACGGTAGTTCACTGTAGTGTTTCCACATACGGACAAAAACTACCATAGCAAAAATACCCCAACACGAAACCATATCGTCCCTCAACCACAGGAATATAGGAGATACGAAGTGAAAGTAGATATCTTGAACACCCAAATGAAGCGTCGGCAGAGCATGGTTGTCCACAGTCTATGCCCGTATTCATGAAATAACTCTCATGTTCAGCTCAGATTCCTGACTCTAACCCGACCGTTGGTACAGTGATAGATTGACAGAAATAAAATCAAAATACCGATTTGAAATCAACATCTCACGGATGCACTTTCAATTTTCATTAACCCTGATCGTTGACGCAAATTGCATCGTGGCCTGATAAGCTTAGCCACTGCACAACCGTTGTTTATCAGTCAGCTGCATTTGCGATCACGAAATCGATATCATGTCAATTTTAAAGATAATCAATGCTTGTTTAAACATGCTGGTAGGTCATTTAAATGGTTCAAAATATGTAAAGTGGAACTATTTGTTTTTTGTTCAACTTTGTATTTCGTCACCATTAACAACGCATCATCCTAACCGCGAAAAGGGCTGTTTTTCAGGACGGTGTATTGATTTTATTTTTTTAGCGTGAAAACAACCACTTTTTTTTCTTTATTTCAAATAATAAAAGTTAATGCAATAGATCGTAAACATAAGGTTTGAAATGCATCTTTTATCTTTATGAGGGAAACGCGCATCATGGAATATGTTTTAGCGGAACAGTGTTGCATACCCCAATAAATGTAAAAAGATGCATTTCAAACCTTAACATTGTAGATATAAAATATACTACATATACTACGTATTGTTAGATAATCGTGTATGCTTGATTGACGACATTCCCATTTTCATAGTCAGATAAAATGACGACAACTTGCAATTTTAATACTGTTTTATTGCTATAATAGGTAAGAAAACATGAAAAAGTGAGAATGGCACAGAGGGGATGAACATGTTGTTAGGCTGCGTTAGACGTTAGTATGCACCTTCTGAAACAAACAGAAAACAAAAATCAAAACATATCAACGATGTCTCGGAAAATACAATAGAGAGAAGTGTAAAAATAAACTATTCTGAAATGAATCATATACATGTTGTTTTGTATTCTTTAGCACAACTAACAGTTCACCATGTCTTGGTAATCTCAAACTCGGCTATCAATTCTCAACTGAAATATTTTTGTAATATTGATAATCGAAATATATAGTATGTGTATGTGCGACAAACGTTATCACAGCTGTTAAAGAATATCAGATAGTGAAGAAATAGATAAAATAAAAATGTGATGTATACACGCTTTTCTAAAGATTTCGAAACTAAATAACACGTAAAATAACCTTATAAAGGACAATAAACACTTGGATCAATCAATTAAATGATGACAAATCGAAAGAACAACTAGACCACATACTGCTATGTAATTCGGAAAAAATAAATAATGAAAATTAATATTTGTTTCAGGATATTTGACACACATCTCGGATATAATATATAAAGTAGCGTACTTTATGCTTTAAAAATTTGCAATCAAATAATGACAGATACTACAAAGACATTTTCAACAGCAGTGTTGTTGTTTTTTTACTGCTTTGACGATTGGGCCAGGGTTACTATAAAGAAAACTGAAACTGTGGAACGAAAATAATCGGGCGCGTCAAATTTATTGTGAGTTCTACTAGTCCTATAAAACAATTAAGACTTTAATATTTATTACCGTCACTTATTCTATGCAAACTTAACACTAAATACAATATTTCCGTATTGTTAGTGTGGATTAGGTAACGTTCGGACAAGAAATAAAAACAAAACATTTGTCTTTCATTTTTATAATCACTGCCTCTTCCTCATACATGCTGAACATTGTGAGACCAACACACATCGTTGTGTACTCGAAAATGATATTCCTCGCAAAGACAGCAATATATTGCTAAAGCTTTTAGTTTGTAACGTACACATACAACTTACTTTTTGACTTTGATGGCATAGGTGACATTCCCATTGGCATTTCTCCCATCGGCATTCCACTTCCAGACATACCATTCATTGGTTTAGACATGGGCATTCCCATCATACCTCCCATAGGCATACCTCCCATCATACCTCCCATCATACCCCCCATAGGTTTCATTCCACCCATCATACCTCCCATAGACATACCTCCCATCATACCTCCCATAGGCATACCTCCCATCATACCTCCCATAGGCATACCTCCCATCATACCTCCCATAGGTTTCATTTCCATAGGTTTCATTCCCATAGGTTTCATTTCCATAGGTTTCATTCCCATAGGTTTCATTCCCATAGGTTTCATTCCCATAGGTTTCATTCCCATAGGTTTCATTTCCATAGGTTTCATTTCCATAGGTTTCATTCCCATAGGTTTCATTCCCATTGGTTTCATTCCCATTGGTTTCATTCCACCCATCATGCCACCCATAGGCATACCTCCCATCATACCTCCCATAGGTTTCATTTCCATAGGTTTCATTCCCATAGGTTTCATTTCCATAGGTTTCATTCCCATAGGTTTCATTCCCATAGGTTTCATTTCCATAGGTTTCATTCCCATAGGTTTCATTCCCATTGGTTTCATTCCCATTGGTTTCATCCCACCCATCATGCCACCCATAGGCATACCTCCCATCATACCTCCCATAGGTTTCATTTCCATGGGCATACCTTCCATCATACCACCCATAGGTTTCATTTCCATGGGCATACCTCCCATCATACCACCCATAGGTTTCATTTCGATGGGCATACCTCCCATCATACCACCCATATATTTCATTTCCATGGGCATACCTCCCATCATGCCTCCCATAGGCATTCCTTCCATTGGCATACCACCCATCATACCACCCATAGGTTTCATTTCCATAGGCATACCTCCCATCATGCCTCCCATAGGTTTCATACCACCCATTGGTTTCATATAACCCATCATGCCTCCCATGGGTTTCATACCACCCATCATACCTCCCATAGGCGGCTTCATACCCATTGGCATACTTCCCATCATGCCTTCCATAGATCCCATTCCCATGCCACCCATCTTCATCATATTTTTCATCATGCTTTTCATCATAGGCGACATGGGACTTGGCATCATGGGACTTGGCATCATGCCCATACCACCCATGCCACTTCCCGTCGGAGCCATCATCATCATTACATTATTGGTCATGCCTCCCTGGGGTCCAGCGGCTCCCGCTCCTGCTCCTTCGCCTGCAGCCGCCATACCTTCCGTGTCGTCAGGAGCGCGACCCCCAGGTTTCATACCTTTAGGTTTACTGCCAGCAGGCATTCCTCCCATAGGCATACCACCCATTGGCATACCCATCGGCATACCGCCCATTGGCATACCCATTGGCATACCGCCCATTGGCATTGCCATCTCTGGCATCATCGGACTGGACATGGGCATCATCATACCGGCAGGCATCATACCTCCCATTGACTTCGGCATCATCGACATACCCATCATTTTACCTGAAAATAATTTAGAATTTAAATGAGCAACACTTTATTAGAATCTTCAAAGACATTATTTTATATTTCAAACGTGTGTTAAGTAGTGCGTTTTATTTAAAAACTGAACTATTTCTTGTCATTTTACTATATATATATTGAACTCAAATCATTTTACATTATGATAAATGAATTGTAGTTAATGTCATTAAACGAATTACGGTCTAAATCATTACATGTATTTATTCTAATGACATACTTATTTACGTGAACGGACGTTTTTTGCCTTTCCTAGATTTAACGAATATATGATTATAGATAATATCAACAAACCAGCACATGATGACATAGGAAGATACTATTAAAATATCGATTATGAAGTGAATTTATTCGGAACATTCCTTGAAAAGATGTTCTTCGTTTTCAGGGCAATGTTGAAAATTAAGTCCATTGTATAGTTGCAAAGATACAAGGTGTATGCCTTTTCAATATACTATGCATACTTAACTGTTATTCTACTTTTGTCGAAAGTGAACCTTTTTAAAGGAAGTCACTGCATAGAAACCAATTAACCAATCATGATTGAGTAGCCTCTTTTATTATGCGAAATTATGCATGCATCACTCTGCCAATGAAACACAGAACGAAACTGATCTTTATGTATGTGGTTACCCAATTAGATTAAAATCGGGCCATTTTAGGGCAGTTATTCTACGTAAAGTAATGAATTAACCAGAATTAAGTACTCGCATTAATGATGCGCAAATATGCACGCAGTAATTGGCTATTATACTTTGCCCGAGTCTTGCCATTTTGTACGTTTTAACCTTATTTAGTTGAAAGTTGTCCATTTGTGGGGCAGTTATTGAACGAAAATTAGTGCGTAACTAACGGAAAGTCAAATGTACGGACGACGACGGACTTAAATAAATATTTATCGTTTCCTCCGAAAGGTAGAATTTCATGAAGTTTGAAATAATACCTGATAATATTTTATATACCTTTCATCATTTTCTTCGCCATTTCTGATCCTCCTCCAGCAGCCACTAAAGCGATCACGTGGCATAGGACAATAAAAGACTTGATGTTGAAGCACATGTTAACCTTCATCTTCGTAATCGGAGTTGATGCTAAACTGGAATATAAAACAGAGTCATGTTAGCATTTATTTGAGCTACACTATAGATAAAGTCTCGAATGCAAAGGAACGAATTATCACAAACAAGGACACAATTTATCACAACGTCAACAAACAAGGATACTATAAACCACGGGTTCAGCAAAACCTGACAGCATATAGCATAACTTCAAAATACAAGAAAATTACATACCAAAACGTCAACACGCAAGAACATGACATACCACAACGTCAACACACAATAACATGACATACCACAACATCAACACACAAGAACATTACGTACCACAATGTCAACAAACAAGAATATTACATGAGAAAAGATGTATATATCTACAGAGCGAGTTAGATCACCACATAACTAATATGGTTCCTTATACCAATACATTACAAGCTTAATACCGATCAACGCCTTTCAAATAATTATTTAAGCACACACGATTTCTAGTTGCTGTGATCAAACCGATGTAAAACCGTAGGTTGAACCAGTCGTCCAAACATTCGTACCATAGCATTTTTTTATCTTCATGTGCAATATTGTTTTTATCAATGTGAGCTCGATCGTCCTAAATTAGACCATGGTCACCCTCGGTTGTTTTATACTGAAAGCGTCTTTCTTGGTCAAATGTGTCGTCTTTTTCAGCAATTTTGAGAGTTATTAGAAAATTTAAAAGGTGTCAAAATTAACTATGCTGCCTTTTTTGAAAATATATATTCATACCACTACACTTTTAATAATAAACCTACTGTATAAAGCAAGCTGGGTACTAATATTCCCCAGTTATGTCCTACATTAAGGATCGCAAAAAGGGCTAAAGCTATCATGTGGCGAAAATGACCTCATATGCTTTAGTTGACAATGTGTAACACTTTATTTCAATGATAAACGTGGTTATATTATTGATATTATTAACTACTGATAAATCTCCGATACCAATGTAGTTCCCTTCATTTTGACGTTTTTTAGCAAACTTTGTCAGGGTAATTTGAAATTGTGGACATCCATGTGAGAATGTTTAACACTATAATTTAGATAACAAACTTATTAGGAAGAGGCGTTTGCTGATGCTGAATAGTTTGAATGTTCACGTTGTCAGAAGGTCAAGAATTGACACATGTGTATTTAAGTAAGAGAAACATATTTCACGGACTCAATTGAATCTTCACGAATTCGTCGTTTGGAACACCACCATCCCAGTGTGTGCAGCGTCATTTTAGTTTAAGAGGCCTATGTTAGAAGTTTTGATGATTCCTTTAACATTATTTACAATTATCTCCATATGTTCGTATAAAATATTCTGTCATATATTTGCTAAAGAAGAAAAAAAAGATTTAAAAAATGTGTGTGTATTAAGAGGGATATATAGCGCAGGTGACATACTCTCGAACAAAATAAGTAACAGAGGCCGCTTCGGCCTTAAATAAACATTCGGCGAAATGATTCATGCAAATACTGATTGTATTGTTTTAAACACAAAACACGTAATTGAATATACTTTCGTTTCCTCTTCAGTGCTTATTAAGCAACGTGACCAGGATCACCCTTGCATTTATGTTAGACTGTTCTGTTGAAAATGTTTATCACGTGGTGTCCTTGTTTGTATTTCATCAACAAGCCGAAGTCACAGCTCATCCTGAGCTGATGTCTTAATGTTTTGTTGCTGCAGCCGGTGGTCCTTTTCACCCAGTTGTTTACCCTCAACTTGGGCGAAATGACTTAAGACACACACGGCTCATTTATTTAGAATGGTAGATAAAATAGTTCCCGAGTCAAACAGTAAAGTATATCCCTCTAACATTGGTAAGCCGTAAACGTTTTAACAATTTACTGGGCTCTTAGATCACGAAAATATTGAGGAACACGTTAACAAAAATCAACTTACCTTGACTGTTACTGGCTGGTGATAAATGGCTCTTGGCACCGATTACGGTCCTACGACTACCATTTATACTCTCCATTGGCAGGAACTTGCCGTCGTAGCGACACATGTCTTTTACCGGATCCCAGCCATGTGGGTTTTAGGGGTCATGATAGAATCACAAAGTTCCACCTCCAAACAGACGATGTACATCTTGTTCGAACCCAGGAATTGACAAGTCGTGATAATATTCTTGTCCAGGGGAATTTCCATAGACATTCAACCACGACATTGTCATTGCTGTAAGCGGACGGTGAAGTTAACATCATTGTAGAGGTATGATGGACATAACGCGGTATTAATCTGACATAGTTTACGCATCAATGCATTAATCTCAGTGTGAACTTATTTCATTTTCACTTCTGTCATAAATACATGTACAGCCTTATCATTCGTCATGTAGTTCTACCTGTCTGACACGTACGTAACACATATTTGATTACGTGTCTTGTGAAAGTACTGACTGAGTAAATGAAAAAATCAAACATTTAAAAATAATAATGCAGATAATTAAAATTTTATTAAATGATTGGTTGTATTATTTTTCTCTTTTATTTCTCCATATACAAAGGTAGAGATGTAAATAATATCATATAGATGGGAATAAGTCTAGGAATACATCAATAATGCAGGGGGAAAATGTACATAGCATTAACTAAAAATGAAATGCACACAGATAGAATTACAAAATGCATAATAAATCGACTAACAATTGTTATGTAAATTACACAAAACCAAGACATATATGAATATACATGATAATGGCATGCTATTGGTAGTTAGATGAATAGAAAAAAGTTATTCATATTTTTACAGTCCAGTAGGGAGCCCTATTTTTTCTAATGATGTGATTTGATTCTGAGTCACAGAAACGTTTGCTATCAGACATCTGCTGTTTTAAACGTAGTTTTAATCTATGTTACTTTAGAATATTCCATAGTGATATCAATCAAACGTATTGGTGACGTCTACCTTTAAAAACCCCGCATTTAGACATGTTCGGTGTTAACAACAAACCTCTACACACAAACATCGACAAAATCCGGAACTATGCAGCTTTTTTGTTGTGGTTTATTGAATATCAAATGGTATCGTCAATGTAAAATCTGTCATTTTGAAATCTGTATGATATAATTACCGTCACGTGCTAATGTTATCAGATAATATGCGTTACTGTTTGAAACAGTCTGACTTCCGAGCATACGCAGTTTAAAACGACATAATGTAGATTAAGGAACAAAGCCAAAATTGTTTTGGATAAGGTAATTTGTTTAAAGAAATGATACTTACAAGAATTAGCTTATGCAAAAGAGGTACATTTATATATATCTGAAACATAGAGAAAATTGCCCATGTTATAAAATTTCTATCTTCCACAATCTATAAATCTTCGTTCCGTCGTTTTAATACGACATCCTAACTATGCATAGAACATACATTGTATATGTGGTATGCGTACAAATAATCAATGGTTATATTTAGTAACAGATGGCCTAAGCATGACATACACAGATAAAGGTCCAAATTATAATCCCACTCTAAAAGGAATTTATAGCAAGATTATATAACATAATGTTTAGATATTATATATCTTATCTACCGTTTCTAAACATTTACTTTATGGTTATGTAATAAAAACATAATTATACATACATTTGCTATATATCATCGCAACTTATTTCGATGTATCTTCAATAATAGTATTTTAAGAAAGAAAATGTAAATCATATTGTGTATCGTCTATCCGATTTTTTGTGTTTAACTAAAAACTTTATTAATTTGATGGCTGAAATCAGGTAAATCCCTGCTGTAGAATTATATGTGCTGTTAGCGTACCATAGAAGGAAATGTCGGACATAATTATAACATAGTTTAGCTAAGTTATTAAGTTAAAATCAAAGTTAATAAAAATTAACCTAATACTTCTTACACAAGAAAAAATCGAAAATGATATTCGATTCGTATCACCGCAAAAGCAAACAAACAAAGAAACAATTAATCGGTATACATCATGATAATCATGATAAAACGTAAAACTACAAAACTAAAATGCAGAGAGAAAAATACAGGTGTTCCATAACGTTTTGTGCACCCTGCACCAAATCATTCATTTTACATGTGCAGTGTATACACATATTAAAATACTTTCTAAGAAGTATTCAAATGAACTGATCAAACCAGGTACTACTAATCTGTTTGTCACAATAATCAGATACCACTAATCTGATTGACAGAATACCTAGTTATCACTAATCTGATTGCACAATACCAAGTAACCATTAATCTGTTTGTCACAATACCAAGTAACCACTAATCTGATTGATACAACACCCAGTCAACACTAATTTGATTGACATAACACCCAGTCACCACTAATATGATTGACACAACACCCGGTCACCACTAATCTGTTTGTCACAATACTAAATAACCACTTATTTGATTGATACAACACCCAGTAACCACTCATCTGTTTGTCACAATACCAAGTAACCACTAATCTGATTGATACAACACCCAGTCAACACTAATTTGATTGACATAACACCCAGTCACCACTAATATGATTGACACAACACCCAGTCACCACATATATGATTGAATCTCTTTGACACACTATCCAGGTACCGTCACAATACCAGGTAACCAATAATCCGATTGACACAATACCCAGTCACCACTAATCCGATTGACTTAATACCCAGTCAACACTAATATGATTGACACAAACCCCAGTCACCACTAATCTCTTTGACACACTATCCAGGTACCACTTATCTGTTTGACACAACACCCAGTCAACACTAATATGATTGACACAACCCCCAGTCACCACTAATCCCTTTGACACAATACAAAGTAACCCAATATCGGATTGACACAATACTCAGTTAACACTAATCAGATTGACACACTATCCAGGTACCACTTATCTGTACATCACAATACCCAGGTACGACTTATCTGATTGGCACAATACCCGGTCAGCACTACTCTGTTTATCACAATACCAAGTGACCACTTATTTCATTGATACAACACCCAGTAACCACTCATCTGTTTGTCACAATACTAAGAAACCACTTATTTGATTGATACACTACCCAGTAACCACTCATCTGTTTGTCACAATACCGATTAACCACTAATGTGGTTGTCACATTGCCCAGTCACCACTAAGCTCTTTGACACAATACCATCACCACTAATTTGATTGACACAATACCACGGTACCACTAATCTGATTGACCCAACACCCTGTCAACACTAATTTGATTAAATCAAAACCAAGTCACCATTAATATATTCACCACTAATCGTTTGTCACAATACCAATTCACCACTAATCGGTTGTCACAATACCAAGTAACCACTTATTTCATTGATACAACACCCAGTAACCACTAATCTGTTTGCCACAATACCAAGTAACCACTATTCTGTTTGACACAATACCATGTAACCACTAATCGTTTGTCACAATACCCAAGCACCACTAATCTGTTTGCCACAATACCAAGTAACCACATATCGGATTGACACAATCCTCATTTAACACTAATCAGATTGACACAATACCATGTAACCACTAATATGTTTGTCACAATACTAAAAAACCACTTATTATGATTGACACAAACCCCAGTCACCACTAAGCTCTTTGACACAATACCATCACCACTAATCCGATTGACACAATACCAAGTAACCACATATCGGATTGACACAATACCCGGTCACCACTAGTTATCACTAATCTGATTGATACAACACCCAGTAACCACTAATATGTTTGTCACAATACCGATTAACCACTAATGTGATTGTCACATTACCCAGTCACCACTAATCTCTTTGACACACTATCCAGGTACCACTTATCTGTACATCACAATACCCAGGTACCACTTATCTGATTGACACAATATCAAGGTACCACTTATCTGAACATCACAATACCCAGGTACGACTTATCTGATTGGCACAATACCCGGTCACCACTAGTTATCACTAATCTGATTGACCCAACACCCTGTCAACACTAATTTGATTGACACAAACCCCAGTCCCCACTAATATGATTGGCACAATACCCGGTCAGCACTACTCTGTTTATCACAATACCAAGTGACCACTAATCTGATTGTAACAATACCCAATCACCACCAATATTCTGATTGACACAATATCCAGGTACCGCTTATCTGATTGACACAATATCAAGGTACCACTTATCTGTTTGACACAATACCCAGGTACCACTTATCTGATTGACACAATATCCAGGTACCACTTATCTGATTGACACAATACCATCACCACTAATGTGATTGACACAATACCCAGGAACCACTTATCTGTTTGTCACAATACCAATTAACCACTAATGTGGTTGTCACATTACCCAGTCACCACTAATTTGTTTGTCACAATACCAGGTAACCACTAATCCGATTGACACAATACCAAGGTACCACTAATCTGATTGACACAATACCCAGTCAACACTAATTTGATTGACACAAACCCCAGTCACCACTAATATAATTGACACAATACCCGGTCCCCACTAGTCTGTTTGTCACAATACTAAAAAACCACTTATTTGATTGATACAACACCCAGTAACCACTCATCTGTTTGTCTCAATACCAAGTAACTACTAATCTGTTTGACACAACACCCAGTCAACACTAATTTGATTGACAAAAAACCCAGTCACCACATATATGATTGACATTACCAAGCTACCACTAATCTGTTTGTCACAATACCAAGTAACCACTAATCTGATTGACACAACACCCTGTCAACACTAATTTGATTAAATCAAAACCCAGTCACCATTAATATGATTGACACAATACCCAGTCACCACTAATATGATTGACACAATACCCGGTCACCACTAATCTGTTTGTCACAATACTAAGAAACCACTTATTTGATTGATACAACACCCAGTAACCACTCATCTGTTTGTCACAATACCAAGTAACCACTAATCTGTTTGACACAACACCCAGTCAACACTAATTTGATTGACACAAAACCCAGTCACCACATATATGATTGACAATACCAAGCTACCACTAATCTGTTTGTCACAATACCAAGTAACCACTAATCTGATTGACACAACACCCTGTCAACACTAATTTGATTAAATCAAAACCCAGTCACCATTAATATGATTGACACAATACCCAGTCACCACTAATATGATTGACACAATACCCGGTCACCACTAATCTGTTTGTCACAATACTAAGAAACCACTTATTTGATTGATACAACACCCAGTAACCACTCATCTGTTTGTCACAATACCAAGTAACCACTAATCTGTTTGACACAACACCCAGTCAACACTAATTTGATTGACACAAAACCCAGTCACCACATATATGATTGACAATACCAAGCTACCACTAATCTGTTTGTCACAATACCAAGTAACCACTAATCTGATTGACACAACACCCTGTCAACACTAATTTGATTAAATCAAAACCCAGTCACCATTAATATGATTGACACAATACCATGTAACCACTAATCTGTTTGTCACAATACCAATTAACCACTTATTTGATTGATACAACACCAAGTAACCACTAATCTGATTGACACAACATCCTGTCAACACTAATTTGATTAAATCAAAACAAAGTCACCATTAATATGATTGACACAATACAATGTAACCACTACTCTGTTTATCACAATACCAAGTAACCACTAATCTGATTGATACAACACCCAGTCAACACTAATTTGATTGACACAAACCCCAGTCACCACTAATATGATTGACACAATACCCGGTCACCACTACTCTGTTTATCACAATACCAAGTCACCATTTATTTGATTGATACAACACCCAGTAACCACTCATCTGTTTGTCACAATACCAAGTAACCACTAATCTGTTTGACACAATACCACGTAACCACTAATCTGTTTGTCACAATACCAAGTAACCACTAATCTGTTTGACACATTACCCAGTCAACACTAATTTGATTGACACAAAACCCAGTCACCACATATATGATTGACAATACCAATCTACCACTAATCTGTTTGTCACAATACCAAGTGACCACTAATCTGATTGACACAACATCCTGTCAACATTAATTTGATTAAATCAAAACCCAGTCACCATTAATATGATTGACACAATACCATGTAACCACTAATCTGTTTGTCACAATACCGAGTAACCACTAATCTGATTGACACAACATCCTGCCAACATTAATTTGATTAAATCAAAACCCAGTCACCATTAATATGATTGACACAATACCCAGTCAACACTAATTTGATTGACACAATACCCGGTCACCACTACTCTGTTTATCACAATACCAAGTAACCATTTATTTGATTGATACAACACCCAGTAACCACTCATCTGTTTGTCACAACACCCAGTAACCACTCATCTGTTTGTCACAATACCAAGTAACCACTTATCTGTTTGTCACAATACCAGGTAACCACTAATCCGATTGACACAATACCAAGGTACCACTAATCTGATTGACACAATACCCAGGTACCACTAATCTGTTTGACACAATACCATGTAACCACTAATCTGTTTGTCACAATACTAAGAAACCAATTATTTGATTGATACAACACCAAGTAACCACTCATCTGTTTGTCACAATACCAAGTAACCACTATTCTGTTTGACACAATACCATGTAACCACTAATCTGTTTGTCACAATACCGAGTAACCACTAATCTGATTGACACAACATCCTGCCAACATTAATTTGATTAAATCAAAACCCAGTCACCATTAATATGATTGACACAATACCATGTAACCACTAATCTGTTTGTCACAATACCGAGTAACCACTAATCTGATTGACACAACATCCTGTCAACACTAATTTGATTAAATCAAAACCCAGTCACCATTAATATGATTGACACAATACCCAGTCAACACTAATTTGATTGACACAATACCCGGTCACCACTAATCTGTTTGTCACAAAACCCAGTCACCACTTATCTGTTTGTCACAACACCTAGTCACCACTAATCTGTTTGTCACAATACTAAGAAACCACTTATTTGATTGATACAACACCAAGTAACCACTCATCTGTTTGTCACAATACCAAGTAACCACTAATTTGTTTGACACAACACCCAGTCAATACTAATTTGATTGACACAAAACCCAGTCACCCCATATATGATTGACAATACCAAGCTACCACTAATCTGTTTGTCACAATACCAAGTAACCACTAATATGATTGACACAATACCCAGTCAACACTAATTTGATTGACACAATACCCGGTCACCACTAATCTGTTTGTCACAATACTAAGTAACCACTTATTTGATTGATACAACACCCAGTAACCACTCATCTGTTTGTCACAATACCAAGTAACCACTAATATGATTGACACAAACCCCCGTCACCACTAATATGATTGACACAATACCCTGTATCCACTAATCTGTTTGTCACAAAACCCTGTATCCACTAATCTGGTAGTTACACACTAACCAGTTTCCACTTATCTGTTTGTCACAATACCCAGTTACCACTAATCTTATTGACACAATACCCAGTTACCATTTATATGTTGTTTGTCACAACACCTAGTAACCACTAATCTGATTGACACAATACCTTGTCACCACTTATCTGTTTGTCACAACACATAGTCACCACTAATCTGTTTGTCACAACACTTAGTCACCACTAATCTGTTTGTCACAACACCTAGTCACCACTAATCTGTTTGTCACAAAACCCAGTCACCACTAATCTGTTTGTCGCAAAACCCTGTCTCCACTAATCTGTTGGTCACAACACGTAGTCACCACTAATCTGTTTGTCACAACACCCAGTCACCACTAATCTGTTTGTCACAACACCTAGTCACCAATTATCTGTTTGTCACAAAACCCTGTCTCCACTAATCTGACCCAGATATTCAGACGTCTAATATCATATTATAGCAGCATTTCCTGGTATTAAATGTGACTGAATTATCGGGACTCAGTTATATGATACAAACTATCGTTAATACTGATCATACCGACCTTTTCGTAAATTGAATGAATGAGAATGAACGAGCCATAAGAGAAAAAATGAACGATTAGATCACGTGAATGAAGTAAAAGAGTCCTGATGTGCGAGCTACATGTTGTGATAGGGCTGAACTTTAGAGACCTTAATCCTGGCATCACTTTAAAAAGATTCAGTGAAAATTAACCTTAAAATAAACCATTCAGTTAATTTCGACAAAAGAATGCCTTGTAATCGAATGCAATCGGCATCGTGCAGCTATTATTTTAAGAAGAACTAAATGTGAGCTCCAAAGTCATGAGTGCCTTGTCTTTTACGCAATATAAATAAAGCTACAGCTCGAAGCTGGACGTTTCGTCACTGGTTAACCGTCGTTTACTAGTAGACGATCTATACATAATGAAACTAAATGGGAGTCTCTAGCCATCGGAGATCCCGTCGAAAACTTATTTCATTTTAGAAAATCCACAGTTCTTAACTATCTCAACACTCTACTCCCTTCTCTTGTCGATAACTCTTACTCACTATAATCTTCGAAACGTTGAAAACGTTGCGGACTATTAGCTATTAGATTATTTATTAACTCTGCCATCTTGTACTATTGCAAATATATGCTTGTAATTTGCTGGGAAAGGGCTTGATATAAGTTTAATAACGTGTGCCCAATCCATTTGCTTGGCAGTAAAGTATGTTTAAACAAAACGCAATATCATTTTCGAGTATATTTTTGCGGAAGTTCGAACAACTCAGAGGTTTTTAGATATCTGTCAATTGCTAGGTGCTGTAGAATTGCGTGTTGAATTCACAGATTAACCTTACGCAAACTGCGTAAGGTGAAATTCGCAGCTGTAACACAAATCTATTGACAATGTGGAATTTAATAAATATATCCTTAAAGTTCCAAATACATAGTACAATAAATATAAATAACTGGAAATGACAAGAAGGAGTTATCTTTCTTGGCGCAGTAATATCTTTCATTATATCTTGCGATGTAACAGATGTTGTGATTTTATATGTTTTGTACACCGTATGTATTTAAAAAAAAAACTTGTTTGCAAGGCTAGGATATAAAAAAACATTTCATGAGTAAAACTTGTGTGAGACTGAAACAAAATTACGTTGAAATATAAGCAAGGTATTGAAAGTCAGTAATATAAACCTTCCAATACATACCTGAGTGCCTGTTTAACATTTCCTACCTACAAGGATGACATTGAAGGCCGGAATTGTATAGGTAAAAATGGAAATGAAATCAAAAGCAAACTTTGTGTTTACGTCCGACCAAGATTGACAGAAAACCAACCGTATTGGTCAGATACAAATGACAAAGTGCAAAGGTGAAATGGGCAGGTTCAATGGTGGGAGTAACTGACCTCCTTATAAAAGGGAATTACCACAAAATAGACAACAGACTATTACGAAGGTAAGCCATATTTCATTTAAATGCAATTTCTTTATTTAAATCTAAAGAAAAACTTGTGTATCATTATTTGTTTTAAACTAATCAAATTGTTAATTTTAAGAAAAATTTACTTCGTTAATATTTGATACTTTAATTTGGCAATGATTATTTCATAATATTTATTGTATTTCATATAAATACCAACTCACGTATCCTACTAAATTTGATATATTGGAATAAAAAGATAAGCTGTATTTAAACTATATTTTTTTTAAGTTTAATTCGAAAATTATTCTCTTAATTGACTGAATTTAATTTAATTTGACATCAACTGTTTCAGAATCTTCATTGATTTCATAACAATACTACCTTGCGTGTAAATATTGTCTAATAAATATAAGAAAGATGGTTTATTTTATAAAAATAATAATAACATTTACCTTTTTAGCAGAAATACAGCGTACCTCGACAATGTTAGCACCATTGCTCTTCGTGCTAGGAGTCGTAGCAGTGTATTCTAATGATGTAAATGGTAAGTCTCTCAATTATCCGTAAAAAATATATATACTTTGAGTAGTGATACCTGCACATGTACCCGCTGTTTAAAATAATACTCACGGAGCTGTCTTGCTGACGAAAAAAAATGATTCTAAAAGTATGAAGTAAACACCAAATTTACCAAATTCATTGCATCTATGATACATCCTTCAATTACTTGATATATCTCTCAAAAGTGCCCCCGACATAGGTAATTGAATAAAGTATAACATATTTTTCTTCCATATTATCTGTTCAGTTGACAATGTGTTCAAAATATTTATGTGAAGTTTTGGTATTTTTATTTTGCACTGTAATTATCTTATTCACAGATGGGGGATTGTTTTTGTCCGATGCCGTTCATTATCGATCAGCGCGCAGTATAAGACAAGGAATGTCAAACAGCGGTGTAGCCAATCGAATGGCGATGCTCCACAGAATGAATAATGTCCATGGTTAGTGTATTATTATTTTATGCAGGTAGACACAGGATGAATTTAAAACTAACATGCTTCTAAAGTGTCGATATTTAAAAGAGGTTGTCATCGATTTACAGAGAAATAATTTAGACATCACGTGAGTTATATGATGTTGCATTTCCAACATTTCCACCTTTAAAAAATCTTTGTCTGTGCTTTTGTTTACTATAATTCAGCAAAGTATTTACTACTAATTTATTTTAACAAGAAATATAAACACATTTAATGAGACAAACGATTTGTTAAATATAGACATGTTGTAAGGTACTTATATATTGTGTCGTGAAAATGATATCCGTCAGCGATTAAATAGTGTACATTATATATTTAAGATCATAATATTGGTCTTAATTTTCTGTTTTTGTTACTTTGTAATTTCACTTATTTCCTATTCAAAAATTGAATTGCTTTCTCATGTGTTATACATATTTCATTGTTTACCACTGCAGCACGACACTGGCAGCCGACCGTTTTCAATAGTAACAATCGCATGCAGCACATGCATAATCGTCCTTACTGGATTCCACCGGTATATGCATTTCCCTATAATATACCGTCTATGCACGCATTCACCAGAGCATCCACTCACGTGAGACCTTTCCAGTCAGTCAACATGCCTATTGGTAGGGTACCGTTGTATATGTTTCCTCGGAACACCAACCAACGATTTCCAAACATGAATATGCGATGGCAATATCCTATGATGCATTGGAATTCGCAAAGTATGCATCGGTTTCCTATGATGGCAAGACAGGCTTTTGCGCATGGTTCAACCGGAAGAGGTGGAGTCCAATCTAGCACTGAAGCCTCCGCTGGAAAGGGATCCAAGGGGGTCACTCCGTTTGATGATAGAAAGTGAAAAGTATAAAAAGGGCTACACTGTTTGTTTTAAGAGGAAATCGGGTTGTTTTGACAAAAGTGTATATTTTAAAACTGAACGCTAAATTTTTACATTTAGCATCTTATTAACGTATTCATTTTTCATGCTGACTATCGTATTATTATGAAGATTAATAATGCAATATTAAAAAGATAACATGTAGTGGTTAGTTTTTGGATCGTTTTGCATTGTAAATTCATTGTATTTTGAAAATTGCGTTCAAAGAAAATAAAAAGTACTTTTAGAAAGACGGTAATCCTGTTGTGTTTTTAATACCTGTATTATACGTACGTAGTAAATATATCATACGTGATAGGGAGTTTTTCAATAGACAGTGAAGGACTGGTTCTATACATTTTCTTTAGATTGACGAAAATTGATTGTATTTACGTTCAAATTGCAAAAAATAACCAAGGAGAGAATACCGAAATGTCAACTAAAGCTTAATTCGAACTCAAAATCGAAAATACTAGGACAAAATATATACAAGGGAAAGATTAAAAAAAAATGAAAATGTACAAGGAAAATCGAATTAGGTGTTCTGGAACGGTAGTTGTTTTTATGCTTTATGGATGTCACCCGCCGTGTAAATCTTGATCAAATCCAAGTATAATGTCACGTCATTATGGTGAGAAATGGATTAGTTGCAACAAAACAAGGAACACCTATGAGCATAATCAAAAACAACAAAATTCATAAACATATTTCACAATGAAATCGTAATGGAGACAATAAAATTTGTCCGTATTATTTTCAACCTTCTTTTATAAAAACTCTAATTTGCCGTCAGCAGCTTGTTTCACTAAATACATGCATATTATTCGGAGCAGCTCTTGGATACTGAATCAAATGCAACATGTAAACAATGTTTTGGGATGTAGAGATGCTACTCTCAATAAAGGGAAAGTTCAGCATTAAAAAAACCGAAACCATCCCACTTATCGTATAGCTTAGTAGACAGTTGTTCCTATCGTCATTTTGTTGGAAAGATCATGGAAAGCAGCCGAAATAATTGAGTCTAAAGTATCCGAGATTTAAAGCTCTTAAGGTTATATACGTTCGACATAGTCAATACATTTCTTGTTATTTATAGACAGCACATCTTGTGTATCAATAAATTTGAATGCAAGATTAAAGGCCGGGTTTTAGTTACCAATCTTGATAACCACTTAACTCTATAGTAAAAACAGAAATTCAATAATTTTCAAATTGTTTTCTTCATATTCTGTCATTGAATTCCTATCTGCAATGTTTCTTTCATAAATAAGGAAATATATTTAAAAAAATAAAATATTTTTTTCATAAGTTTATGATACAATAACGGTTCTCAACGTAGTTCTGTTTGCTAAAATATACGGAAAGAATATTTATTAATCGTCTTTAATGACATACCAAAATATTCGGTAAAAAACTACTTTTACATCTTTCTCAGGAAACTGTTCAATTTTACGCACACTTTTTACTGCGTTGTACTCTCCGCTTTAAAACAATCTATTCTAATTCCACTCAATCCTATAGAAACATTACCACTTTCCTTCAACAGCATAATGTTCTCTTCTTTTATTTTGAGCTGTTTTAGCTTTCTTGTTAAAACGTTCGGTAGGTAGTGATTGTGTTAACCTGGTAGTGTCCTGTCTTTGTTTATATTTGATGTCAAATTTTATAAAATACTACTCTCTTTGACATATAAATTCAATTTCATAATTACTTTCAGCCTTTTCTCTTTTTTGAATGTCAGTGTCATTGAAAACATCGTCATAACAATATGTACATGAAAATCTACTTCTAAAATTGTACTCTAGCTGTCCATAATTGTCGGATTTGTAAATTACTCTTATGAATACGTATTTTTTTTCATTTGTGTTTCTTTTTCATTATGCATCTACAAGCTAAAGTTTGTTATGATTTTCTTGTTACAATTCACACCTTCGTGTTAAGTTTGTCTATTTTTAATAATAACCTAAGGTGAAATTAGCATATGTCAACATTTAAGGTCTAAAAGCCCCCCCTATAGGAGTATATTATCAAAATTTCATTTAGATTACCTAGGTCATGCTGTGTGTCTCTTTTACTAGCTTCTAATTTCCTCATGACATTCTATTAACATTATCCATATTTGTAAATTTTCGATATTTAACAATAAACTTCAGCTCTAAATCTTACGTCAGAACATGTTATATAATGCTTATTTGTTAATCTAGGTTACACGGTTTCACATTTTTATATTGGTAACTTTAACATGTTAACTGCATTTTACTATTTATAGTATTGAATGGTTAACTCGATTTGAGGAAGAAACGCTTCTTCACATGTAGTAAAAGAGGAAATACACTTTTCATTCAATTAAGTAACAAAAGCGTCTACATTCTATAATGTCAATGAACTATTCTTACGAAGACGCTTTCTTCAGGTCTCCAATTCGCTGTATCCGTACACTGAAAGCATTGAAACTTAACATCAATATCATTAATTAATATGTATACTTCAAACTGAATCTTTGCTTCATAGTATACAAAGCCGTCCTGCCTTATGGATCATAATATTCTCTCATTTCTCTGTGTGTAAGATAGAGCTGTCCAGAGTAAGAAAGAGGTTTTGGAAATTTCTATCTTACACCCCATTCCACGTGACGTGACGTCGCAATGGCTCATCAATGACGTGACGTCACGAATTTGGAACTCTCCGATGCCGCAATGCGGAAAAGGCGGCGTGATTAAATTAAAACCTTTTACGATATATTTACCGTACACGTTAGAAAGATGTGATTATTTTTTTCTGCGCAAACATTGTTTGCAAATATGGAATATGCTTAATATGGCTGGCTGATTCGTTTTCGTCTAAACATCTCAGGGGAAAAAATGATATTTTTAAAACGGAGGCCAGTCCAAACGCATTTACATAGTTTCGGGGCTTATCCTGGTGGTTGGAATGAGAGAAAAATACTCTTTCATGCCCAATGGTGTAGGATAGGGAAATTTCACCCTCGGGATTTTAAAAATTGGCGAAACCCTCGGCAAAGCCTCGGGTTTTTTAAAATAAAAAAAAAACTTTGTTGGAATTGTTATATCCTACAGCCCGGGACATGAATGCACAAGTCATGTTCTTCGGAAAATGTTATTCTTCACTCTCAATAAAACGATACATATACCATGACACTTTTTTTCTATTCGGGTTTGTCGAACTATCTGTTAACGAAATCTACAAATAGCCCCGTGTCAATAGCCTTTGAACGTTCTTTATAAAACAACACAATGATTAACATTTGTATTGATCAAGAGGTTTTAATAGCATTAATGATCTACATTAACAAGGATAAACTTCCTATCAAAATAGATGCTTCATCATTATAAGTCAGTGTACAAACGTACCCGCATTACACATCCTTATCAGATCACATATAACTAAAATCAGTCATCTACAATAAAAAATATTGCTGTGCACTTTTCACGATTCTGTCGATGACTTCACGCCTTTCGGGTTTATTACATGGGAATGGAAGACACAAGTCAGAAGTAGAGTTTCATTACCTGTATAAAAAACAAAGGTAATTGTAGTGATTCTACTAAAATGTCAGTTTTCCGTACATCGATTTGCATTGCACTTATGTTTTCAACCTAAAATGTTCTACTTGACGAGATTGCATTATAACACGAAAGTACGAATTTCTTCTGGATTTGTTTTTGTTTGCATGTTTTGATGTGCAAACTCTTATATTTCTCATCTCATCTGCTACTATTACAAATAATTTTCTTGACCATATCCTGCTTGAATCTCAAAATATTGTTCGTATCGTGCCAAACCTCTTTATGAGCTTCTTGAATCAAATAGTGATTTGCTTGTGATTGTCTTCTTAAACAGCAATAACGAGAAAGGCTTCCACGTCGTATATCCATTGGATGCTGATTTCTTGTCGGCATGTCTTATATCATGGCATTCCTCTTTGTTTACCGTACACCGTTCGAAAAATATCAAATCGATATATCTTATTCGTAATAGTTAGTATTGCAGTCGTGTCTTTCTGTTGTTCCAGAGGACATTTCACCGTTAAGAGGTAGCTACATGCCATGCATGGCGACACACCAAAACAATTTACGTCAATGATCAGCAATTAGAATGCACAAAACAAAACTAGTAAAACGTTGGTCATACATTTCGTCTCACTTTGGAGTCTTCAATGGACAAAGTGGCTATACATGTACGTTGCTGTCAAATATTGTCCTTGTTTGGCTTTTTGTATCAACAAACTAAATTTGGAGTATAAGGACATTCTGTTTACTTTTCGGATAGGAACAATTTTGTATTAAACTTGCATTATTTTTCAGGCGGTCTTTTTTCTGATATATTGGACATTGAAATCTGAAAGAAATTTTCATTTTTTAGAAATTAATTTGCAAATACATTATTAGTCGAACAAACCAACTGAAGTAAACATCCTATGCTGTTTTTTTGATTTTTCATAAACTTCGAGCATTCTCTGATTTTTGACACAACAATTTAATATATTACACTGGTATATAGCAACTTTATTGATAATACGTGTATATACAGATACATTTTCTATAAAATCTATAAATAGATGTTCCTATCTTCAATAGTCTCAAAATTAATCATTTAAATACTTAATATAAACAAGCACAAATCACTAAAACAAATGCAATGTCTTTTCAAATTGCAATTTGAATGTGCTTTTCGTTGTAGCCACCAGTCCGCTTACTGCATACGGGGATTTTCTGACATCTTTATGTGAAAAACGGAAAAAAACCTTATCCTTCCTTTGTTACAGACATCAATAAACAATAGGTAAATAAAAATGATCTGTGATGGGTTCCTTTTTCACAGAATCATTTTTAAACACTTGAAGTCATTGTATGGTGATGTCATATACTGCAGACTGGAAGGCTTGTGTTTAACTACACTTGCAAATTAATGTAATATAAATGTCAACCAATGGCACCGGACATATGGAGAATATGAACAAAGTATTATATCTGATTTTTGTGTGTAGAAAAATGCTACCACTGGTATGAAACCAGAAAACATTAATAAATTGACGATAGGGTCAGTGACTCAGCTTAGCTCTTCTTCACTATTAAACTTCAGCTTAACCTCAACAGTTTCCTCATCATTAGACTTAGAGAATTGGTCTATTACAAATGTATATGATTCAATTCAAACGTGCAGCATAAAGCACGTTTCTCTTTGAAATCTATGTATCACCAGGTGAATGGTAAATGGTAGTTGAAAAAAATATATATAATATTTTTACAAAGTTTTATCATGTTGGAGTATAGATGGTGAAGCATTTATTGATTACAAAAACAATGTTTATTAAGCGTTGTTATTAAACTAAATAAAGTTCCTTTGATAAACCTCGTAGTCGTAACGACAAAAAAATTGCCATTTAGCCACATATTAATTGCTAAACATGAAATATATTTACAGAATGTGTTTTTTCACAAAATCATTTTTATACTAGACATGATATATATTTACAGAATGTTATCTTACACATAATCGTTATTTGTGCTAAACATGATATATGTTTACTCTATGAATTATTTTATTATATATATGATTGTTTAAGTTAAAAAATTGGCCTTTGTTTTACAAATTTATAATTATTAGGAATGACAACGATCATTGTTGAAAAATTCTTGAAACATTCGATAGTAACAATTTATAAAAAACATATTAAGGACAATACTTTTAACACATGAGATTTTCATTTTAAACATTTTCCGTAGTAAAAATCGAAACGTCTGTATTGATTGCTACATATAGACAACCATGATAAATAACATTATAATACTCCACTTATTTGGCCGGCATACTCCCCAATGCACACAAATATCAACAGCCTCTATAAGAGAATTATATATTCTAGAAAATACTGTTTTTCAGATATTTTCAGACTTACCTTTGTATTTTCCTATAGAAAATTTAATGTTGTATGCTTTTGTTTTAAGAAAACCTAGCTTAAACAATAAACAAATGTTCAGTGACACGTAGCACTAATGTCTGGTCAAAATATCTCTAAGCATGATTTACCTACATGAAATATACGACATTTTACGTATAAGCTATCACTATTACCTTGTATGCTCCAGGAGTTCAGTGACATTTGACCTCGCATACACTTAGACACCGCTCTTTACAATGTTCACCTCTAACTCACCCCTGTTCATTATATCTTTGGATGCATGTTATACAACAAAACACATGTGTGTGGTCAGATTGAAATGATGCGAAGGCCAGGTTTTAACCCCTGGACATGTCCGAAGTTGTGTCTAACGTAAATAAAAGACATTTTAATTATATCTAGCTAGATAGCATTTCCTTTTTGATTATCTTTATTCACGATTTTGTCATCTACAAAGAAACCGGACAGGAAATAAACGACTTAATTACCTATAAAAACACTGACCACTGTCCACTAGTCAGAAAAATCTGCTGTATCGACCTGTTTATTTTGCCTGCACTCAAACGTCCCATCGGCTTTATCATGGTAAGTAAGATATTACAGTCAAAAATGACCGATGGCTTTGTTAAGATAGGTATGTTTCTAATAAACTAAGGTAAATGTATAAAACTACTTTCTTCGTTACAAACTAGGGTAACGTGATACTAATGCCCGAAAAGTGTTTTCAAGCATCTCTATAGGAATTTTTCTTTTGGTGATATTTTTTCTCCAGTTTCATCAATTTTGAGTTTATTCCAAATTAAGTTTTGCTTGCATTTTGACATTATCTTGTCTTCTTAAATACGTTCTGAGATGTTTTATGAAAGATGTTCTTAATATGATATACATATATAGATATTGCCATTCTCTTTCACCTGAGCTTAAATCATTTGTTTTGTCCTGCCAATTGAGTTTTAATTTTGTTATTATAAGTTTTAAAGAATAATAATTAAAAGTTTGTAAACTTTTTATATATTCTTCAAATAATTTTTTTTCAAAGAGCATAAATGACTTATTAAGTTGATAATGTTTGTTTACGGGTCAGGACAAATCATACCATTATAACAACGCTGAAGACACTTACGTACTTAAACTAACATTGTTTTGCTCTGTTTACAGAGATTGATGATGAAACTCGTCTGTTTGGCTGTTGTACTATTTGTTACTCTGACATCCTCGGTCGTGTGGTCACAGGACATGTGGAGAGGGGACAGAGGTATGTTATATACTGTTAGTTAGCAGGACAAAATACACCTGAGCTAGAGAGCGTACTACATTTGGTTTTGTGTTTTTATTTACGTTGGTAAATATCCCACAGAGTCATGAATTATCGGAATGTGTTTAGACAATGAATATGATAAATCTCATGATCGCGATAATTCTTTTAGCAATAAATTAGCATCTGTCTGAATCATTATTCGCGAAATAAACGAATGAACAATCGACTCTAATCGACAAATAAAGCGAAATTAAATCAATCTTAAAAGATAATCTATCTAAAGCATAATTGAAAAATGCCCTTCGCGAAATAAAATGCAACCACTATGCTGTACTTTATTATAACCATAGAGTGTTTACAGTACTTTACAATAGTATAACTTCTATAGAGTATTTTACAATAGTATTACTGCTATATAGTACTTGAAAATAATATAACTGATATAGAGTACTTTACAATAGTATAACTGCTATAGAGTACTTTACAATATTATAACTGCTATAGAGTACTTTACAATAGTATAACTGCTATAGAATACTTTACAATAGTATAACTGCTATAGAGTACTTTACAATAGTATAACTGCTATAGAGTACTTAAAAATAGTATAACTGCTATATAGTATTTTACAATAGTATTACTGCTATATAGTACTTAACAATAATATAACTGATATAGAGTACTTTACAATAGTATAACAGCTATAGAGTACTTTACAATAGTATAACTGCTATAGAGTACTTTACAATAGTATAACTGCTATAGAATACTTTACCCAACAAATTATAGAGTACTAAATTGTACCATATTATAGAGTACTTAATTGTACAATAATATAGATTACTTAACTTCACAATATTATAAGTGCTATAGAGCATTTTACTTTACAATATTATACATTTCTTAATTGCAAACATTTTATTGTACTTAATTGCACAACATTTTAGAGTAAATTGTACTTAATTGTACAATATTATATAGTGCTTAATTGAAAATATTATAGAGTATTTACTGTACAATATTTTAGATCAATTAATTGTACACTATTAAAGAGTACGTAACTTCACAATATTATAACTGCTATATAGTCTTAAATTTACACAATTAGAAACGCTATGGAGTACTTAACTGTAACGTATTATATCAACAATGCATACTTTATCACATAATGTACTGTGTTTTATCACATAATGTACTGTGTTTTATCACATAATGTACTTTGTTATACAGTGAATATACTCATGTCATATTTGTTTGCATATTAACTCATGCAATATGACCTATCAGCCCTGTGATTGGTTGTAAGGTTCAATTGTTTCAATTGTGACGTCATGCCAAGGACAAGTGCATGACGTCACAAAATGGCGGCTTTTTACATTTCAAGGTTGCATGAAAATTGTTGTTTTACACGGATAAATGCCACAAATCTTGATTATGTGATAAAAAGGATCTTATACTCGTTTTCATTTCATATGAAACTCATGAAACTCATCACGAATTTTTCATTTTAGCTCGCCAGAGGCTCGCTAAATTGAAAAATTCTTAGACTCGTTTCATATATCTCATATGAAATGGAAACTCATGTAGGATCCTATATATACAGTACTGAACTACAGTGTAATAAAGCTGTAACCGAGTACTGTCATCCATTATCCAATAACATAGTGCTGACTGATCTACACAGTAAACTGAAGTCATCGCAAACTGGTGACATGTGTTTTGGCCTAATATTATTGCACATTATCTTGGAGTTCAGAATTACGCCAAAATATCTGTCCAGTGTGGAAAACTTAAAATAACAAGCTGAACACTGCACTTAAGAGCTCAATAAAAGGTTCTGCATTGTTCGAAAAATGGATTTTTTTTAAAATATTGATTCTTTGTTTATCATCACTATAACAAATACATATCAGATAGCTGTTCAATGCATGTGTTGTCTTTTATTTCTTCATTGCTTGATCTATCTTATGTTTTCTTTTTGTAAAGGTGAATGGCAATTCAGTTACAAAGGAGACGATACGAGCATGCGCGGAAGTGGTCGAGGCTACTTCCCGTATGGAAGTATGATTATGGGAGGAATTGGCGGTGGAATGTATCACTAACTGTTTAATACATAGGCTTGATTATAGTGTTGACGGTAATAGTTAAATCATTTATCATTTACAATATACAGTGAACAGGTGAACGGCCGACGACGCATATACATATGTCTTGTGCAAGATCAACTGTGGTTATTTGAAACGATCACTTTTCCGATGGATGAACTCTCGTTTCTTTTATAACCTTTTCAAGCTAAACTATCTTTTGAGTTGTTTAATGTGTGTTTTATGAATAAACATATTTTTCAAACTATTTTTTTGTATATCTGCTTATATATTTTTCCTAATGGTGTTACGAAAGATTAGTTCGATGTTAAGTACAATAACATTTAGATGTGTCCATTAAGAGAAATTTGTATTGCAATAAGATTGTGTTTTAATACAGCCACCTATCATGCACATTTGCCTTTAATCCCAAGGTCTTCTACAAAATTGTTATTGCCATGTCAACAGTAATCTTAATGTTATGTTGACAATAATATGAATGCTATGTTGACAGTAACCTTAATGTGACGATTACAGTAATCGTAATGAAATGTCGACAGTAATGTTATTGCCATGTTGACAGTAATATGAATGATATGTTAACAGTAATGTTACTGAGATGTTGACAAATATGCATTGCAATCACCTGATTGTCATAGATCAATACGGAATTTTTAATTCGTATTGTAATAACATCTTAACAATATGTGTTATAACCAGTCATTTATGTGTTTAATACCCTCGGCATCACAAGGACTAAACTTTGACCTGTTCCTGATTCAAGAAGGTGTAAGTCAAGAAAAGATGGTATTTGTAAACTTAAATTATGGATATATATAGAAAACTTCCACAATTGTCTGCAAAAATATCATGAGGAAATAAACAAACATGACCACAATAAAGCACGATATATTACCGAGCATATCATTTTAATTTTTTTTGATTTCATTATAAAGTCATTTAATTATTTTTAGTGGAAATCCCAACGTCTACTCCAACTTAAAGAAGAGATAACAATTACAGCAAATGTCCATGTCATAGATGTCGCCGTTTACACATTTGAAGCAATACATAACAGTTTATAAATTTAATTACCTTCTCTGTACCTGACAACTTTAAAAGTTTAAGAAGACAATGAAACTTTTGTTTAAGTATAAATGAATTTATTTATTTAAAATGTTGGGCAAAACTTAGTATTGTATATAATTTTCTCTGACATGTGTCTGGAAAGAAGAATGCAAATCAGTTACATAACAGTGTATGCTTATATCTTAACTGTTAGTTTAGTGGCGTGTCGTTAATACCTCATATAAGAACTATTATTTCTCTGTACAAAAAAAATTTAAACAACAGGAAAAAGAAAGTACATTTTCGGTATAGGCAGTATTTTCATGATCATCGTGCCATTCACAGCGTGTCGATAAACATTTTTTTATTGACCAACTATACCGAAAAGATTATTAATACCATTCGTTTACCCAAGCTCAAATGAAAAATAATGCACTTGGTACATGGAGTTGAAATTATGAATAAGATCTGATAAAAAGAATATTATATTGAATCCATTGGACTCGCCTAATAAATTAAATACGACATGGGCACGAATGTAAGTTACATGAATTGTTTTCATTAATAATCAAAAATGATATTTTTTTGTTTTACTTCTTCATCTTCTTATAACTGTGAGCAGATATAACTGACTTACTAATACGTTTTAAAGTTTAAAAACGAATTAAGTTTAACAAAATACAAAAGGCAATACTTACATGTGGCGACAGAAACGTTGTGTTGAACGTCAGTAAAAAAATTTTTTATTGAAAATACTAGGAGAAGCATGTTTTGTTACTTAACATCTACTGTTTTGATACAAACACAGTTTGTAAATAATTATCGAAGCCAAAACATAAATCTCGATATACTTTTAACAAGACAATACTAACTCTACGCCCTAATGTTAAACGTTGTATATGAAAGTAATGAAACGATCTAGCATTAATGTACAGGTAATGATATGTTAAATTGCAAGTAAGGTATGCAACTTCAGCATGACTCGGTGATCCTAATCTGTGTGTCTAACAATGGGCCGGCATACATATAAACGTGCCATGTGGTGATAATGTTACCTAAGATGTGAGCCCTTGACACACAAAGTGCAAACTCCGTGTCTCGTTTACAACAAAGGCTCGGCAATTGTGCCTATAAGCAGGCTACATTCACACGGACATCAATAAATAATCGATGGTACACATTTAATTGACCTTTACAAGTTGACATTGTGCTGCAATTTCTGCATACTTCCGTCATAATGGGTATAAATATACACGAATAGATCTTCTCAACACATCGATTCCTCCAGCACATCGACACCGCCGTACCCAAACTGTCTCTACTGAAACAGGTAAGATGATTTGACAGGTTGTAAGGAATGATTCAGCAATTGGATCAGATACATGATGAAAACCCTTTTTTTCTTTATCAAGTATATTGACTATTCATATATGTTTGATTTCGAAATATATAACATAATGGTGCCATATCATTTTTTGGAGAAATCTGTCCCTAAGCGTTCATACTTTAATTAATAATTAGTAGGTATGTCATTATCCTAATATTTGCCTGCTCAAACAACTTACAAGTTGTTTGTGAGTCCAGAATAAGTAAATCCTAAAAATGAATAGCAAAATATCGTACCTGAATTTGGTATTGAATATCTTTGGTCCTGGTGGTGGATTAATATGTAGGTGTGATTGGGTGAAACGTCACAATGTGATTGATGATCGAACGGCATTTGTTATAAACATTTGCTGTACAGAAATATTTTGTAGGACCCCTGGAGTCTTTATATTAGTGTTTTACTGCAGAAAACTATTTTTCGGGGGAATTGTTATAAACGTGTTTTATTTTAACGATATTTTATTGTTAAGATATATTTTTGTGAATCTATCCTCTAATTATAAGGCGTTTGTTTGTTTAATCTTTGAAGCAATTGTTCCTTGTATTTTGTCTTAATCATCTTTCTTTTCTATTTCAGTATATCAGAATGAATACATTTATCTGTCTAGCCTCCTGTCTCGTGGTCGCTGTTAGCTCAGCAGGTTAGTTTTATTTTATTTTACGTATACCAGTGAGTAATTTGACTGAGCACGAGAGTTTATTTTAACATTGTTCACTGGAACTTAATATTCGCGAAAAGGTTGACTACAAAATTATTTACCATATTCTCTGTTAATAAAAAAACAGCGCAAAAAAGCCTCTCTTGCAATTTTTTGGGAGTTGAGGAAATATTACAAACCCAATTTATTGTTTTTGCTGTTTCATCTCAATTACAAACAAAAATATAAAATGATGTCAAGATTAAATCAATATCATAAATTAAGCTTGGTATAAAACTTCCAAAACTGTATCAAATACTTTCCAATTTATCGTTTAATCTTGCTGAATTGGTGCTCAGTGTTCCATATTTTCTAAATAAAATCATTGTATTTAACCTTAGTTTCTTGAAATACTATATAATTATTTAATATATCTATATATATTACCCAACACTATCATTAAGTATATTTTTAATGTTAAATATAGAATTCTATCTCATCGATAGATGTCAATTTTAATTGACAACAGGACTTTACTTTCTTTTCACTATATTCAAAGGCGCTTATTTTCTATTGAGATACAAGTACGTGTAACAAAATTTTAAGTTACACAATCCATAAAATTGTATAATAAACAACCTTACCAGATAAATGTTGAATTGTTTACTTCCTTTTAAAAAATGAACTGCAGTCTAATTGTCATGCATGATGTTATTGTAATATGGTGCTAAAAGTAATACTATCAATTACAAAGTTTTTTTAATATATTTTTGGTTTATGTTTATACTTTAAGATGTAATTAATACACAAAAGGTTCCCTTCATTATGTTTAAAACTTGACACCTGAACGACATCAGAAGTATTAGAATTGATCCATTAGAAGTTACTGGAATATTTGGAACAATAGAACCACACAAAAAGGACATTTATATGAAAACTTAAATTGTGTCAGTAATGAAGTATATAATATTTCATGAAAACGATATAATAGATATTATTGGAATGAAAATATGCAACTTCCATAAGTTAAGATTACATCTACATGTAAAAGACATTGGTCTCCTACACTTACTTGCTTTGTTTCCTGTTTTAGCCATGAATTATTTCTTTTCATCCCCTAGGGTACTACAAGAAACACGCTGCGCTTTTTACACCAAATGAAAATAAATGAAAGACGTAATAGGATTGTAATTGTGACGTATTTAAATAGTCATTAGTATCTCTACCTAGGGTTGGGAATGATGACCCGTTCCTATAACGATAATATCAACTCTCCAATTGTGATACCTTTGTGACACACTTAAGATATTAAAATGCAATCAATATCTCCTCCCAAATCAATTCAACGTAAACATCATCATCTTGGAAACTTATAGATGCAAAGTTTGTATATATCATTATCTCGTGATAAATAGTATGGATTGTAAAACACTATAAACTACGTAGTTATTGCCGACGTTTAGAATCGTGAATTTAAAAAACGTGTACACAATTGCCGTTGCTGTTTCTTAGCATTACATTTATCACTCTTACTGTATTTTTTCTATATAAATACATTCAAGTCTATATATGTCACCATTTCCATTTACAGGAGTATATGGAGGTGGCTCGGGAGGAATGGGAGGTGGTATGGGTGGTGGTCCATTTGGTGGCATGGGAGGCATGAACGGAGGAGGCATGAACGGAGGAGGTATGGGCGGAAAAGGAGGAATGGGCGGAAAAGGAGGAATGGGCGGCGGCGGTATGGGAGGTGGACCTTTCGGCGGTATGGGTGGCGGACCCTTCGGTGGAATGAGCGGCGGAAACGGAGGAATGGGAGGCGGTATGGGTGGCGGTCCCTTCGGCGGTATGGAAGGCGGTCCCTTCAGTGGAATGGGAGGAAGAAAAGGAGGAATGGGAGGTGGTATGGGAGGCGGCCCCTCCGGCGGTATGGGCGGCGGTCCATTCGGTAGTATGGGCGGAAGAAAAGGAGGAATGGGAGGTGATATGGGAGGCGGAACCTCCGGCGGTATGGGTGGCGGACCCTTCGGTGGAATGGGCGGAGGAAAAGGAGGAATGAGAGGTGGTATGGGAGGCGGTCCCTTCGGAGGAAGTATGGGAGGCGGACCTTTCAGTGGAATGGGCGGTGGTATGGGAGGCGGACCTTTCGGTGGAATGGGTGGCGGAAAAGGAGGAATAGGCGGTGGAATGAGTGGTGGTCCCTTCGGTGAATTGGGAGGTGGACCTTTCGGCGGAATGGGTGTTGGAAAAGGAGGAATGGGCGGTGGTATGGGAGGAAGCCCCTTTGGTGGAATTGGCGGTGGAAACGGAGGAATGGGTATGTTATGAAGATATCATTTCAGTTCATTTGTTTTTATTAGAATACGTTTTGAATCACAATTTTCTGCTAATATCTTGAACATTTTATCTTTCATGTTAAGAGAAATATAGGATATTGCTTATTTTCCCTGAATACTATTTATTTAAAGATCAAGTTAGAAAAAATGCTTATGGTGATTACAGTTATATAAGACAGTTATTTTACTGAATAGACATACCATTTATATCTTTCATATTCGTATTCTTAGTAATATTTTGTTTACATAAACAATTTTTTTGTAGGGTGAAAGTAATACATTAGCATATATCTAAGGTTTCTATTTCTTTATTTTAATGACATCTATTCTTTATTTCAGGAGGAAGTTACTAGTCATCCAAATTCAATGTTTTCCTATGTTTTCTATTGTAACTGTAACTAATAAAACAAAAGCATTCGATATTGATTTGTGTGTTTTGATCAATCAAAATCTGGCGAAATCCCAAATTTATGACCAGACATAAGTAATAGCACAGGCCCGGTTGCTCAGATGTTGGCTTTTGTTAACCAGTGGTTAGTTAAAAATCAAATTATTGCCAAGAAGAAACAAGGGATTACAAAATATAATAAATCTTAAAAACACATTCATCTTATTTCTCTCAACCAGTCTATTGCATTTAAATGATGGCAAATGTTCTGATTTTTCTGTACTCATATCTTAAAAATTGTCCCTCACAAATGGTTAGTTCTAACCAACCATTGAGTAACCGGGGCCTGCATGTCAACCCCTTATGTCAAATGTGATTATTGGAGATTTGGATCGTAAACGTTCTTTGCAGAAACAGAAACGATTCTCTCTTACTCCTTAAACTTACATGACACAGTTAATTCGCTATTTTAGAGCACTGGTTTAAATATTTGAAAAAAAAGTGTCAAATGATCTGTATCCTAATTCCGGAACACCATGTTTTACCTCTGGTGTATTGTGTGATTTTTCCTTTATGTGTCGATACATTTTCTTCGTTTTGTTCTGTTTTCTCTCAAGAACATAATGTTTTTACACAATTCTATCAGGTCAGAGACTCATATGGAGACAGCAGGCGAAATGTGTCTAAAAAATCAAACTAAGATCTCTTTTCTCTTTTCATCAATGTATTTTGGGAAACGATCAATGCGTCAACTCTTTGATGTTTGTACATTTGTAATTTGAAATATTAATTATGATATAGCAGAACTCATTAACTGCGAGAACAAATGACATTTATTCAGACTGATAACGGTCATCACACCTGGTCTAGGGATTATGAAATAATCTACATCAAAGTTATATTTTTGACTATTGTTATGAAGTGTGGTTTGTTTCTATGTATCAAAGTGTTATTGTACATATGATTCCGAGTATATGTTGTCAATATTTCACAAAACTTGTAGGAGAACAATATATTTTATATCCAACTTTTTCGGGCAATGTTTTTTGTAAAAAGGACCAGCAATACATTTGGCATAACGATAATTCATTTCCACATTAAGATATTGAAAAGACTTTTGCTATATAGGATAGTCTAAATCGTACTTATTATACTAACCAGTTATTATAGTCAGGTAACATGATGAAGATGAACAGAACATTTTAAAAGAAAACCATTTTCATCAATAGCAATGTTAATAATAATAAACGTTGCTTGGTTTCCATTAATATCAAAAACGCATTACGATTAAAATCCATCATTCAATAATGTACAAGAATTAAAAACATGTAGCAATACTAATAATTGACACTACAGGAAATAAATACAATTACAAAAGAATAAATATGTTCCTAACAAATGAGTTTAGGGATATAATATATACATATTTAGTAAAAACAATTATTTGATATATACATATAGTTCTAATTTGCTAAGAATTTCTTTAATCACGACGAAGGTGATCATAGCACAAATCGGCAATTTCTCTGGTGTCACACAAAGATGGCATTGAATCAGTTTTTACCAAAGGACGATATATATGGACAATATACACATCGCCTTCTTGTTTCTGTTTCGAAGTTGGTCCAGATGGTACACGACAATGGAATTCTATTCAAATTTGTCAAAATCTTTCTTAGTTGTCTTTAATGAGATTCATCAGTTTGGAAATATGTAATATCAAAGATTTAATTTCTACACCAACAATGTACGTGTTAAACGTAATGCAACAATTTAAGACCGACTGGTCCCTTTGCCCAGGTTTAACAAAGAGACGGGTCGGTCTTGAAACGTTGCAACACGTTTAATACATACATTGTTTGTGTAGAAAGTTAAACTTTGACATCTCTCATAGTTGTCAGGGTTTTCTTTTGTATGGCGAACATCCAATAAAACACGAACTGACGATTTTGAAGTCAGTTGGCCCTATTTGACTTCGTTTATATGAAACATTACCAGCCAAATAAAAGCGATTTCAAATAAATGCGGATTTATTTTGGAATGAATTACACGTAACTAGTTGGTATGCAAAAAACATTGCAGTATGGATAATACAGAAACTTTAGTTGGTTTACTCACATAATGAATTTATTTGTAGAAGCAAAGTTCTGAATATCATACTTTTAGTCAGTTTTAACTTGCCCTTTAATGGTTTAGAAAAGTATATAAATCTGTGGTAAGGTAAATTGTAGAATAAGAAATGGTAATGTGTGTCAAATGCACACAAAGTTCAAAGAAGAGTTGCAATTACACATATCGATGGTTTATAGGCTTCTTAACAAAACAAATTTCTGCAAGAGCTAGATTTAGGAAAATCTAGTCCACAGGCGGAAAAATATTAGGCTCAACTTTCTCAACATGATCAAATATGAACTCCCACTTCCTACTTATATTTAACATTTCTTTCCCCTTCCAGTTCATCTCAATCGACACTATAACCATTAGAACTATCCCAAAAACTATTTCTTCTCTAAATCAATCAGTGCATGGAACAAACTTCTCTCTTTAGTTAGAGACTCTCCTTCACATTTATCAGACTCTTCAAAATCAATAAAGCTATTTTAAATCGAACCTTCTCTGTCTATCTAAGGGGCCGATAAAACCTGACTATTATTTTTTATTATTATTGTTAAAAATGTACACTGCCAAGACGTTTCAAGGAAAACACCTACTTGGTTTCAAAATGAAGCAACTGACTGGGGGAGGTTATATGACGATTTAATAGTATAGGTGTGAATCAATTCTCTCATTTCATTAATTGACAACCTTTCATTAATTGCTAGATTATAAATATCAGTTAATGTCAGATTTTGATTTGTGATGTTTAATCGCCTGGCAGTAATGACATCAGCAGCAGAAAAGTGGTAGTGATTCATGTTTTAGTAGTAGTGTTTTTTCAAGCAAAAATTTGAGCTTGTAACTCAGGGTTCAATTCCGCCATGTATTATTAAATATATATAAACCTACAACATGAAATCAACAATAACGATATACCCATGTATCTGTTATTTCTATCGAACCTCATTTCGATAGTTACAACATGTGTTTCTTTAGTTTAATCCTTAGCTCTATCAATTCATTTGAATTACATGTACATTGTAACAGTAAAACATATGTTATTAATTTATACTCATTAATATACAGTCCTTTATATTCAGCTAACGCTTACAGTATATATGCATTATACAAACCATTTAACCATCGCAAAATACCTACCTTTTCCTTGCGAAGAGGGATTCCAAAACGATGGTCTGTCTGCTTCATCACCTGTAGTACACCTTACAAAAACAACATATATTAAACATATAAGCACTCTTTTTATCGTTTTATGTATACTAACATAACAACAAACAGAATGGCTGTACAAACAATCAAAACTTCAAAACTTCATGTATGCCCTAAAACAAAATGAATTCAAAACATTAAACTTTATAATTATTGCATCTTTAGAGTTGCGTAAATATTTTTTGATAAAAGTACTTTCATTAATATCTCCTGGCCACAATAGGTCTGTCTGGCACAGCTAGTTGTATAATGGTGCATCGGGCCCATGATCTCTCCGAGGCCGCACTCTCACATATGATCAGTGCACAGTACACCAAAACAACCAAAGGCAATGACCTCACTTAAATATGATTTGTCACGTGACTCTTATCTTATTAGTCACTTTCATTCAAACGCAAAGCGCACGGTCTACATGTAGGAATGTGCGATTTAGAACGCTGATCATCGCAACATACACACGCGATCCACTAAAAGTGGTTCAATTTAATTTGTTATAAAATAAGTTAATAATGAGAACACATTTATTCATATCACTTCTACATTATTAAATTCTGTGTTATAATCTAAATATAGCAATGTGGTGTTAGGTTCGTTAGGTGCACTCTAATTAGTGCATAAGTCATAACATGTCTTTTTCAGACCAATATTTTTAAGGAAAGACACTGAAAAACCGGTAAGCTAGATTAAAATTACAAAGGGCAATATCAACATTCAAATGATTTATTATATTGAAAAGAATGTCTTAAAACTCAGAAAACATATAACGGCTTAACACATCGAGAGTATTTTTAATGAAGCTGCAATTTCGTCTATTGTATGTATCAACATTGTAAATAATCTATAGATACAATCAAAGTTGGTTTATATAGTTCCTGTCTTTAGCTACTACCTACCACAGTCAAACTACAGTCAAACCTACGTTAAGGGTTCACTCTTCTGATGTTTAAATTTGGTCTGAATCTCGTTTAGATCACCTGTAACAGGTTTTCATAATATTAAACAAATCATAATAAATCTTAATAGCAAACAAGCATCTAAAAATGTGTTAAAAGCATATGCCTGTTGTTTGCGGAACATTTGATGAAGGATTTTCAAAAAATGACCTATTCGACGGACTTTTTAAAAATATGTGTGTCTTGTGTCCATTAAAATACCAAACTTTTACTTTTTCTGATACAAGATTAATCACTTGTATTGTCATTTTAACGCCAATTTAATTGTAGCAAGTCCATTTTTGCTGTACAAGTTTATAAAGTTCTATATAATGAAAACAATATGCAAAATTATACATCCTGTTTTTTGTTTTAATTATTTAGTGTCACTGAAGCATTGTTTTAATTTTTGACCCAACAGTAGGTGAAAAATAACACGAAAGTGCCAAAAATGGCCAAAAAAGCACATGGACGCTCAATTATTTGGCTGTTCTAGAAAGAGAAACAGATTTTCGTTTGATCTATTGAATATAAAAAATAACGTTTAATAGCGGAATTTTTTATCAGGCTTTAAATCTGTTAAAGAAATGGTAAAGGAGAGAATATTTCTACATTTAAAGTCAAGGTCTTGGGGTTACCTAAGATTTTATTGCGAAAATTTTGAATGAATGAAATTTTGAATGAATAATATCAATTGTGCACAATTGGAAGATATTGTATGAATTTGTTCTGCATACGATCATAACAAAACAATTCACCAAAATCACATACATCCTTCAATACCATCTTTCCATTGGCATCACCTATAACAACTACACTTTCCCTAGAGACTGTCTGTCTAAGACTATTATCTGTATAGAAACGAATTATCAATAGGAACCCCATGTCTATGATAATAAAACAACCTGTCTTAGATACCAGTTAACTATAGCTAACACCTGTTGATACCTACAGGCAAACCTGCCTTAGAGACCAATAATTATAAGGTTATCCCTATCAATAACTTAAATCGCACCTTTCAAAGAAACCAGTTACAAGATTTTGTATATATATCTAATACATGTCTATACCTGTCTTAGACTCACCTTTAACTTCAGTAAAACGTGTCTAATAGGTCATTAATCTATAGTTACAACATGTCTTTTCTATAGTTTAATCTCCGTTATACACGGGTTGTAATATTAATCCACTCGTGCATAACAACCAAACCTGCCTAAGAGATAACCTGTTTATAACTACTATAACTATTACTTATCGTCTAATCTACTTAATGCCTGTATCCACAACCTCTCTATAACTACTACATGTCGTCTAATCTATCGAATGCCTGTATCCACCACCTCTCTATAACTACTACCTATCGTCTTATCTACTTAATGCCTATATCCACCACCTCTCTATAACTACTACCTATCGTCTTATCTACTTAATGCCTATATCAACCACCTCTCTATAACTACTACCTATCGTCTAATCTACCGAACGCCTGTATCCACCAACTCTCTATAACTACTACCTGTCGTCTAATCTATCGAATGCCTGTATCCACCCCCTCTCTATAACTACTCCCTATCGTCTAATCTACTTAATGCCTGTATCCACAACCTCTCTATAACTCCTACATGTCGTCTAATCTATCGAATGCCTGTATCCACCCCCTCTCTATAACTACTACCTATCGTCTAATCTACTTAATTCCTGTATCCACTGCCTCTCTATAACTACTACCTTTCGTCTAATTTACTTAATGCCTGTATCCACCACCTCTCTATAACTACTACCTTTCGTCTAATC
Source organism: Mizuhopecten yessoensis (assembly GCF_002113885.1). Lineage (NCBI taxonomy): Eukaryota > Metazoa > Mollusca > Bivalvia > Pectinida > Pectinidae > Mizuhopecten > Mizuhopecten yessoensis. The sequence continues at coordinate 127,602 of NW_018408747.1, read as the reverse complement.
TACCGAATGCCTGTATCCACCACCTCTCTAAAACTACTACATATCGTCTAATCTACTTAATGCCTGTATCAACCACCTCTCTATAACTACTACCTGTCGTCTAATCTACTTAATGCCTTATCAACCACCTCTCTATAACTACTACCTGTCGTCTAATCTACTAAATGCATGTATCCACCACCTCTCTATAACTACTACCTGTCGTCTAAGCTACCAAATGACTGTATCCACTACCTCTCTATTACTAATACCGGTCGTCTAATCTACCGAATGCCTGTATCCACTACCTCTCTATAACTACTACCTGTCGTCTAATCAACTTAATGCCTGTATTCACCACCTCTCTATAACTACTACCTGTCGTATAATCAACTCAATGCCTGTATCCGCCACCTCTCTATAACTACTACCTATCGTCTAATCTACTGAATGCCTGTATCCACCACCTCTCTATAACTACTACCTATCGTCTTATCAACTTTATGCCTGTATCCACCCCCTCTCTATAACTACTCCCTATCGTCTTATCAACTTGATCCCCGTTTCCTCCACCTCTCTATAACTACTTCCTGTCGTCTAATCTCCTTAATGCCTGTATCCTCCACCTCTCTATAACCACTACCTGTCGTCTAACCTATCGAATGTCTGTATCCACCACCTCTCTATAACTACTACCTATCGTCTAATCAACTTAATGCCTGTAATCACCACCTCTCTATAACGACTACCTATCGTCTAATCAACTTAATGCCGGTATCCACCACCTCTCTATAACTACTACCTATCGTCTAATCTACTTAATGCCCGTATCCACCACCTCTCTTAAACTACCATCTGTCTATTACGACTAGTTTAATTATTTCCAATATGTTCCTTTATATTTATAATATCCGTCATATTTTTAACCTGTTTGTTAAATGATATATCCAGTAGCTTTCTCTCTTTGTCGGTATTTATAAACATACTGTATATTTAATTGTCAATTGTTTTACTTATGAAAACATTTTTGGAATTTAATTATAAATCAATTATGATAAAATACTATTTGTAAGCATGGATGAAAGGTAAGCTTTGATCCAATTCTTTCTTATTTTACTTTCTCCACTGTAGAATAAAATCAGATGATGTAACACTCGTACCATAGGAGAGAGAAATACCGCTGAGCTGTGCATTGATGTTACTTTAAGATAATTACACATTCACAAGTCTTTGTCGTGTGCATTTCCTGCCTTGAAGCCACAAACTAGGAAAAGCTGAAGTCATATTGTTGAACATTCAGTTTTCGGTGCAGTATAGCAATTAACATAAGAAAATATTAAAGAAGACATCCGATTGCATCGTAATTAACAAATCCTACTTTGGAATAAAAGGAAAATGATCACGACTACATCTGTTGTCAGAAAGTCACGTGCACAATAACAAGCTGTTATGCAATACCACTTTAAAGATGTGGTTGCCTGTACAACAAAACCTCAACCACAAAGGGAGTCATCATTTTGCGTTATCTTCCTGGAACAGTGACGTCATTTCCACCAAGTCTGTATAAATAGATCGCACGTTATTTGGTTTGCACACCATATCTCCTCCACAACTCCACAGGGCAGAACATCGAGAGTGTACACAGGTAAGCTTTTTCGACTTTGATACATTATTTATTTAGTGTTATTCAATAGCGATTGCAGTGCTGTTACATACGATGTTTGAGTTGAAGTATTTAACTTGTACTCTCATTGAATTCGTCCTAGTTCTTAAAAGCAGTGTGAAGAAGGAAAAAATAATTAGTTCACATATTCCGAATTGAAAATAAGTCTGAAACCGCAAAATGGTGGCAAAATGATAATGAAGACGTTTATGTTATTGCAATCACACACAAATAAGATATATTTAATTTCTTTCATCATATTATTAACATCCTATTGGACACATTTTTGTCTGACATACTTTATCTTTGTGAATATATTTAGATATAATAATAGATATAGATATTTATATTATTTCTGTCTTTCGGTCTTATACTTGTTATATTGTTGTAATTATCACGTCATATTTCTAATTAGCGTTCTGTTATGATACTTTTTGTGATCATAAAATACCCGCTTGACATTGTACTAAGCATTTATTTCGAAATTCACCAGTAACTTTCTAATTTTTGAAACTCAGAAAACTATTTTTTTTTTTTATAATAACAATAATAAACTTTATTTATTGAAACTAAACCCTGCTAAAGCCAAAGGTGAATTTCCCTCAAATGTATTCACCTGTTTCAACGCTAGTTAAGATAGTTAACAGTTGGATTTCCAAACTTTTTGGCCCATATCATCAACTATGAAATGGCGATACAGCTGCATGATGCACTATATATATAACTTGATAATCTCCAACGTGATTGCTACGTCCATCACCAATTCATAATAATTTATATATAACGTAAAATTTACCTTGCTAATTACCTTTAAATATTGTTCGATCCATGTATCGGACACAAACAATATTAATTTTTAGGTTTAAGTTATTGGAAAAAGTGTTCTTTAAAACATCATATAAAACCCCTGTAATGATATGTTATATGGTTGTTTATTCAGATTCAACGACATGAATACCTACATATGTTTAGCAGCTCTCTTACTGGTCAGCGTCAACGCTGCAGGTAGGTTTTTACGACGATGGTGACTGTTATTAGTATTTCCCCCTTTTTTAATTAATATGTTTGTTATTGTTAACCAACGATTGCTTTGCATCTTTTCTGATAAAAATGTACCGTTTAAGAGTTGAACATCTTCAAAGCACCAATCTCTCAGCGCTGTTTCATTACATTATTCAATTCATGATATGGTTAATATCAAAGAAACAGCACGTACGATATTAATTTTCTTGGCTTTGCATCAGCTTAAATATGTTACATATAATTGTGTATGCAAGTTATAAAGCCACTTATTGAATGTCAAAGTTGGCTTTTAGACAAAGAAAATTACACTCAAATTAATAAAAAATAATCATTACATCATTATAGGGAAGTATGGCGGAGGTAGTGGTGGATTTGGCGGCATGAGTGGAGGAGGAAGTGGAGGATCTGGTGGAAGCGGAGGATTTGGGGGAGCCGGTGGATTCGGTGGAATGACTGGTGGAGGAAGTGGAGGATTCGGAAGTACCGGGGGATTCGGCGGAAGTGCCAGAGTTGTTGGGAAAGGTGGATTGAGTGGAAGCGGTGGATTTGGAGGTATGAGTAGTGGAGGTTTTGGAGGAAGTGGTGGATTCGGGGGAGCCGGTGGATTCGGTGGAATGAGTGGTGGAGGAAGTGGTGGATTCGGAAGTACCGGGGGCTTCGGCGGAAGTGCCGGAGTTGTTGGGAAAGGTGGATTGAGTGGAAGCGGTGGATTTGGAGGTATGAGTAGTGGAGGTTTTGGAGGAATGAGTGGTGGATTCGGGGGAATGAGTGGTGGTGGCTTCGGCGGAGATGGTGGATTCGGTGGCAGTAGTGGATTCGGAGGAATGAGCAGTGGAGGTTTCGGAGGAAAAGGTGGACTCGGAGGTAAGGGTAGCGGCGGCTTCGGCGGAAATGGTGGATTCGGAGGAATGAGTGGTGGAGCAGCTGGAGGTAGTAGTGGATTTGGAGGAATGAGTGGTGGAGGAGCTGGAGGAAGTGGTGGATTCGGAGGACAGAGTGGTGGAGGTTTTGGAAGAAAAGGTGGATTTGGAGGAATGAGTGGTGGAGCAGCTGGAGGTAGTAGTGGATTTGGAGGAATGAGCGGTAGCGGAGCTGGAGGTAGTAGTGGATTTGGAGGAATGAGCGGTGGCGGAGCTGGAGGAAGTGGTGGATTTGGAGGAGTGAGCGCTGGAGGGGCTGGAAAAGGTGGATCAGGTGGGTTCATCAGTTAATGTTACTTTGTGGTATGTATATATTTGTATACTACTAAAGGAAGCCAATGAGAACTATCAAGAACGTCACTTATATAATACTTATACTTATAAATACGTTCAAACTAATTTGTTTTCAAACTGGATTTTCAAAATAAGTATCTTTTTAATATTTCTCTCTAAAAAAAAGAATTATGATGTGAATTTGACATGTGATTGCGCCGCATGTTGATCATCAGATTAAAACAAAATACATTTGAATTGAAATCAAGTTTCGAAATGTATGAACAGCATTAGCTATATGTATATATTGGCTGTTTCCATTTTTAGAATTGTAATAATGAATTAAGTGTTAAAAATAAGAAACAAATACATACGAAATACAAACAACAATAGCTTCAAAACAATACCTAACTGCTAAGGTTTTACTGAATGTGCACAATCCGATTATTTATACATGTACCTTATATCTTGTTTTAGGTGGTAAATACTAAGGAGAGACTACTATGACAGTTGATGAAGCATTGTTGAGACAAAAACATTGCAATAAAATCATAAATCTTTATCCTTTGTTCGTTTGTACTTCTTAGATATGAGACTTATTATATATTTACAATCCTCTGAAATAGAAAGGAACGCTATTGTTTTATTAAGAACTATAAAAAGACACAGACATGACGTTGTAATCAGTGAGCATGTGCAGCACACCTGTTTTGATGATGTTCCTACGAAGGTTGACAGTTTTAAAAGATTTTTTTATTTTTGAAATAGTTCTGATTTATGACAGTGTGTTAGTTTGATAAGAGGAGACTAAAAATCCCAGTTATCTTTCTTTTGATTGCATCATCATCAATTAAATCAAGGTTATGTGCGAAACGATGAACCTGAACGGTATGATTCGGAATGCAAAATCAATATTATGCAAAAACTTACATTTATACTTATATAACCGCCTATCATCTTATGTAGTTTACATACCATATACACAAGGGTTTATCATAATTATCAGTTTTAACTGAAAAAGTGTAGCCAATTCACCATTAAACTACTTTGCCAGAATTGTTCTATCTTAAAGTGTCATCAAAATTGTGTGAAGTTATTCTCGTTTCTGTTCCTGACGTTGTTTTCAAGACTAATATTTACTAATATTTACTAATTTTTTTCCTTTTTCACATGGAAATAGAAGTGTTACAGATTGGCGGAATCTAAATTTATTAATACATTATGTACGTTGACTGCATATTCTTCCATATATCTTGCATAAGTGTTGATTTATATCTTCCACAACAAGAATTCTTCTTTATATTTCGACATATTTTATAAAAAAATCATAATGAACAGACAATGTTTTAGTGTTTTCCTAGCCAAGTAACATGTTTATATATACAAATACGTTTATGAATGTAATATATATAATAATAGCTATATTGAAGCAAAGAAGATTAATTCCCATCGAAACAGTTTAAAGCAGACACATTTCTGGTAATAGTGAACCCTTCCCCTTCAATATTACATTTCAAGCAATACATTAAATTACTTTCAGACAAATCAAAGCAAGTCGCCTCGATCTTACATAAAAAACAGGATAGCTATATATCTATTTAATATACTATTCTGAACAACTCATTTGAAATAAGGATTCGATGGACACTTGTATTGTACACTTTTCAATCATTAAATTTACATTCACCTGATTATTCCACTATATAATTTGAATACATTCATCTGACTAGCATACGACTGTACATACTATAATCCCTTTATTACAAAAACGTATACCTGTAAGATGAATTATTTTTTATCTTTAAGTATAAAAGACTACATAACCCTTCAAATGACTACAAATATATATGGGAGGTAACATACCTGTACAATACATGTAAAATCATAAGTACCTACTTGGCATCACCTGTACAGTAGTAGTGCACCACAAGTGTATGCACTACTAGTATAAGTCTAGTGCACTAAAATCCAACCTAGAAGTAAGAATTAGTCTACTCTCAACTTGTCTTTACATTTTCTCAATACATCATACTCAGCAAAGAACAATCTATATTGTCTTGGCGGCATGTGTCGCAAAGCTTTCACTGCACGTCCTTGGTTTTCAGTTGTCTTCCTCGCCTTTCGAGTGATATTGATTATGCGGAATCTGCAAGTTCTGTATATATTTTCAATTCCATCTTGCAACAATGAAACACACATTAATTTGAAACGTCCAACATCATAATGAATGTTGTTAAGGAGACCCAAAACAACAAAATGACCACCAACTTTTAACAACGAAGCCGCATTTTGCACAACTTGACGATACGACTCTGCCGTCTGATCGGGGTAATCTCCCTTTCCCAGCGGATGTCCGGATCTGACGTCATAATGGAGAAGTCCACGAATCTTTGCTTTCATCTATTATTGTTTTTCTTCTGCGAAATGTCTGAAACTAAAAAAAATAACTTCAATAAAGGCTTATTTGTATCGTAAATGTTACTCGCTCAGTAACCAAACTATAATGTTTCAAATGTTAATAATTTCAGTTCCTATTATACTTAACGGCACCGATAAGATGTAAATGCATAATATTGTTCGTTCATCGAGCATATATGTACCATACATTTCTGCAAGTCAAAATATTTGAAGACATGTTTACGCACATGCATATTCGTTCCAATATATCAAACAGATGAAAATATTCTAAAAACGCTAGAAGCCCTTCATCATATATCCTCTACACTTTGCTAAAATATATAAATATTTTTCATAATAGATTCCATGTGGTGTATTGGAATATTTGCAAAATGACGTCAGAAAATAGTCTCTACCAACACCATATGTATACGAAAAACGTAGGTCACTTCTAGCGCCATATGTAGATGACTTACAAAGGTCTCATTAGCTCCATATGTAGACGACTAACGTAGGTCACTACTAGCGCCATATGTAGACGACTAACCTTAGTCACTACTAGCGCCATATGTAGACGACTAACGTAGGTCACTACTAGCACCATGTGTAGACGTCTTACCTAAGTCACTACTAGCGCCGTATGTAGATAACTAACCTTAGTCTCTACTAGCACGATATGTAGACGAAAAACGTAAGTCAATACTGGCGCCATATGTAGACGACTAACGTAAGTCACTACTAGCGCCATATGCAGATTACTAACGTAAGTCACTACTAGCACCATATGTAGACGACTTACCTTAGTCTCTACCAGAACCATATGTAGACAACAAACGTTAGTCACTACTAGCGCCATATGTAGATGACTTACATAAGTCTCACCAGCGCCATATGAAGACGACTAACGTTGGTCACTACTAGCACCATATATAGACGACTAACCTTAATCACTACTAGCACAATATGTAGACGACTAACCTTAGTCACTACTACCACAATATGTAGACGACTAACCTTAGTCACTATTAGCTCCATATGTAGACGACTAACCTTAGTTACGTGTAGCTCCCTTTGTATACCACGACTAGCTCCATATGTAGACGACTAACCTTAATCACTACTAGCACAATATGTAGACGACTAACATTAGTCACTACTAGCACCATATGTAAACGACTAACCTTAGTCACTATTAGCTCCATATGTAGACGAAAAACGTAAGTCACTACTGGCGCCATATGCAGACTACTAACGTAAGTCACTACTAGCACTATATGTAAACGACTACCCTTAGTCACTATTAGCTCCATATGTACACGACTAACGGAGTTCACTACTAGCTCCATATGTAGACGTCTAACCTTAGTTACGTGTAGCTCCCTTTGTAGACCACGTCTAGCTCCATATGTGGACGACGAACCTTAGTCACTACTAGCTCCATATGTGTACGACTAACCTTAGTCACTACTAGCCCCACATATAAACGACTAACCTTAGTCACGGGTAGCTCTATATGTAGAGGACTTATCTTAATTTTTCTAAATATTTTCTTCAGGTTGGTAAGTATGGATTATGAAAAGTTCCTTTTACACAACCAATACAATTTCTATGTGACGTTTCGATGACTAGTACGATATGTACACTATTACCTTCATCAGACAAATGACCAGTGAAGCGTATGCACACAAAGGTGTAACATGTGTACGTGTTGTCCACAAAATCGATGTTGATTTCGGCTCGCTGTAAGCGTATGCTCAAAATTTGTTATATATGTACCGAAATGACTCGATACAGCTACGCTTTGTTTAATTCTTGGTCATAGATGTGCAAGAGTCTTGGAGCCCTAGCGGAAGCTATGTCTTCCATCATGATTCAGGAAGACGAAGAATTCATTTCACGTGATGTTGTCTCTCTTACCAACACATCCATTGACGACGCATTGACTGAATCATTCGGAATCGCTTTGAATTAGACAGATCCTGGCGCAAAAACACTAACCTCAAGATTCAGGACATCATGGATTTGCTCGAATTTGTGCTGACAACAACATATTTTAGTTTTCGAAAAAACATCGATCAACAACGCTTCGGCACTGCTATGGGTAGTTCAGTGTCTCCCATTGTGACCAATTTGTTCATGGAACATCTGGAGAAAGAAGCATTAGACACTGCCCCCATAGAATGCAAGCCTAGCTTATGGAAACGATATGTTGACGACATACTTAAGATAATCAAGAAGGCGTTCACAGAAAGATTTGACCCCAATTATCAACACCATAGATGCCACTGACAACAACAAATTTACAAGTGAGGAAGAAACAGAAACCAACGCAATGCCCTTCCTAGACACTCTACTGGTAAAAAAAGAAGACGGAACCGTGAAGGTATTGGTCTAAGGAAAAAAGACCCATGCAGACCAATACCTGAACTTCAAATGTCACCATCCTTTGCACCAGAAGTTAGGCGTCGTACGGACATTGCTCAATAGATGTGATACAATAGTCACAGAACAACAGGACAAAACACAAGAGTATATTCATATCGCTGGGTCAATGAGAACGTGTGCATATCATATCCGGAAGGGGCCATAGCACGGGTACAAAAACAGTGTCAAAATGATGGGAAGAACAAGTAGATGCCAATCAAGGATAAGAACAAAAGCAAAGGTCAAGTGGTCATCCCGCGTATAAAGGATATATCCGAAACCATCTAGAGGAGATATCGCGGTAATGGCAAAGAAACAGACATGAAGCCCCACAAGACGCTTCGCAATATCCTTGTACACCCGAAGGATAAAACACCTTAATAAAACATCGCAGAATGCGTATACAAAATCGGAAAGACTGGAAGGCGTGTTGGGGGTCCGCCTTTGTGAACACCGCAAAGATACAGAAACCCAAGAAGGCAGGAAATTCGCCAGATCAGAAAGGAAACAGTCGGAGTCCCAGATAAATAAATCGACAATCACAGAACATGCCACACAGAGGAATCATGTGATTGACTGGTATAGAGACAGAGAGAGCGGCAAATAAAGAAAGCCATCTGGATACGCCGCAGTGGGCAAATTCTAATTCGAGACGAGGGTGCTCAAATACAACAAAGCGTAGCTGAATCGAGTCATTTAAGTATATATAACAACTATTGTAAATACGCTTACAGCGTAGCCACAATTGCCACTTCACTGGTCATTTATTTTTAATCTATGCTATAATTAATTGAAATGTCAAACAAATAGGCCAGTCATCTAGTAACCTAAAAGCGAAAAACAAATGCTAGGATAGAAATCAATCATATGCATAAAATATTGTTATTTACAAAATTTTATAACGGCATACTTGTAAATTGTCGTCATAAAATATGTTCTATGTAGATATTTAAATATACAAGTTTATCATTACCCTTTTCTCATCAGATATTCCATTTATTATTTTAATAGATACAATCTTACGTCTACCTTCGAATCCACTTTTTACAGCGCCAATGTCCTATCCATTTCCGGCGCCATTGCCGTTACCATTTCCGGCGCCATTGCCGTTCCATTTCCGGCGCCATTTCCGTATCCATTTCCGTTACCTTTTCCGTTTTCAGGTCCACCTCCATAGCCTGTCAGTAAAATATACTTATTATGACGCATTTGCAGTTGATTATTGAATACAATTTTTTGTTTTTCATTAAGTATATGTGCTATTCGAAGGATTGTCAAATCATGTCATACACTTATTTTCATAGAACACCCCTTACTTAGGTATAAGGTATGTTTTGTTACATTAGGATTTGGATATCCATACTGATAATTCATAGAATCAACATAAATAAATAAATTGATAACGGACCCTGTTTCTAATATAACGGTTTAACAGTTATCGTAAATAAGTTTTGAACAACTTGTGTCTTATTTTCCTGAAAACAAATATAATTATTTTGCAAAGATATGCTTACCTGCAGCGGTTACAGCGACCAAGAGGCATGAAGCCAAACGCACACAGATAAAGGTGTTCATTGTACTGTTCTGAAAGGAATACCTATATAATGTAAAGTTAAATAAAATTAACGATAGGAAGGAACGGATCACTTTTTATATTTTAACGAACCAAACATTTAGACTAACAAGGTTCCAACAAATGAATGATCAACTTTCGTAAACCATCGTTGGCTCTTATTGGACTGATTTACCAAAAACAAACTATGCGCCAACTGGCTATCAACGTCCAGGATACTTGTAAAGATATATGTTGTACATGCTATGTTTCTGCTCAACAGATCTCTCTCATATATCGTATGGTGTCATTGCGGACCTTTTTTTCCCTTTTTCCCCCATTAATATATGCAAAGCATAACTGAGTCCAGAGGCACTGGTGGTGGATCAGGAGAAGTGGTGCAGAGAACTAAAGACTAGGGTCTATTTATGGAACATGAGACGGAAGTCTGCACATGCTAGGTCCTTGAATTGGTCTGGTCAGATCGTGCGGAACTGTTTTACCAAAACGCAATCATTTGGTTTGAACACCTGATAGAATTAATGATCTATTAATAATTGTTATATCCAGACTTCGCTTAGTTGTAACTACCTGTACACGTAATCAGGTGTAAGTAGTTAGCATGTTCTAGATGACGCATAGGCCCATTACTTTTATTTGTGTTTAGTTGGATCTAATTATAACTTAATGCTTGGTTTTATAACCCTTTGGTATTGTTTCACGATGTAAAACATTTGTTTTTAAATATATTTTTATCTTAGTAACACTATTGAACAGATATGTAACGAAGCAAGTGTTTTCCCATTTGAAATGTTAGCAATATTATTGACAAGTTGAGCTTGCCCCTTTGAATCGCTCTGTTGTAAATTTGAAAATTGAAGAAATAAAAAAGGGCAGAGAGCGGGGTTTTAAATTTCACCTCGCTTGCAGTATTGAATTGACAAATTTTAGATTCAGTAATTTGAAAACTGTATTCACTATATAATCTAAAGAAAAAGCAAACCAGCATTAGTATACTTTCTTCAATTTTTCGTTTTTAAATTATCCATATTCTAACATTGATAATCTTATACACAATCTGTTATGGTAAGTAAGAAGTGTGAAATATATGCCTATTTTCAAATGAAAAAAAGATACAATTTTTTCAATGAACACTCATGGAATTATGCCATCATATTTCAACACTATATACCATTTTTATAGTCCAAGTGTTCTATTTTTCCATTTTTATTAAGCGAAATGAAAACGGGCTATTCAGATGGAAAATAAGATACTTCTCCGATCCTTTACTTCTAATTTAGATTAATATGATCTAAACTTCCTTGAAGGTGTGGCGAAGATATCCAGTCTTGTAACTATGGGGGAAAATAGGCCTGCTTAATGCCATAGCATGTTATCGTAAGAGGCGACTGATGTGTGGCAACCTGCGGAATCGGGTGTTTTCTTCTACTTTTAAAGGGGCATTGAAATTGCTCTGCTGAACCCAATGCCAAAGAAAACAACATAGATGATTCCAACCTGAGAGGTGATGTTTTAATTGTCGAACCCGAGGCTTTTGCTGATTATTTCGTTCCCTATCGCGGAAAGGCGAAATGTATGCTTTTAAACAAAGGCACATATTGACGTATGAAAAAACAACACTTACTTGGTTCGAAATTACAGCTTATGAAGAGTTTGAACAAACATTTTATAAGGTATTGCAGCCTTTCTTCGTTTGGCAAGATACTATTCGTTATTTTGTTTGCAAATATAAGAGAGATGGGATGAGGAAGATGATGTTTATTACAGTTCAGTTTGTGTCTGTCATAAAAAATATCAAACGTACAACTGGGCCATAAATACAATTGTTGTTGTTCGCTTTAAGAAAGTGTTTTAATTAATTTTTAGTTTGTTTACAACAAATGTGTAACGAGTAATAAACACTCTTTTTGGCCCAGACGAAAGCGCTCAGGGAGTCGAAGTGTGGGAGGAAACTTGAGTTCCCGGAAAAAACACACGTTGCCGAGTAGTTGACCCAATGTCTCATCACGTCCGATCGGGGAATTGAACCCCATCGCCTTGGTGAAAGACGAGTGCCCTATCAACTGCGCCACCTACAGAGTTGTTCTAGCTGGCTTACATCAATACGCTTTAAAGAGATTTCTGTTTCTGTTCCTACCGTTGTGTGTTCCGGTCTAATATTTCCTTATAAATATTCATGTATAAATTCACACAATGACATAGTCGTACCAGCTCTGCTTAAAATGTATAAATATACGGAATGCATATTAATGCAAATTTTATTAAGCACTAAAAAAGACTTGACAATAAATCAAGCATCTCTTTGCTAGGAAATACATACACATGTATGTATAGGTATACATAAATCGATAAATGCTATGCATACTCATTTTGTATTCAAGCAAAAAGGGGGATAATGGCCATAGGACAGATTTGAATCACATAGATAATAGCGACCATCTGTGTTAACACAGTATTAAACTACCAAGGATTCATACCTGTTTAAGTCACTCGCCACACTCCGGCTGTAATCGCAGCATCAATCGGTATACAGCAAATCGAGAATATCCAGATGTGCACGAGTTTTCTACGCCTATAGCTGAAAATTAATCACATTGTATATAATCAAGTCCGATCCGAAAGTGTGCAAACCTTAAAAGTAATCAGGTCGCTGATATCACACTTATCAACATAAGCACAAATGTTGCTAGATGCATACTTGATATTTGTAATTTACGAAGATCAACATAATTTTGCACTCATGCTAAGAACATAATAACTCTTTACAGTTTAAAGTAATTAAAGGTATCATTAGATCAAGAGTTGCAGAGTAAAGTCGCAACTATTTCCTATTGAGATATATGTACATATTTTGGCGGTAATGTAATTTTAGCGGCTTTCGCGCTACATCATGTCCGCGAATACAAGTACCTGCTCAAGCTCGAAAGCTAAAATAATAATAATAATTCGATGTTCTTTATTTACCGCTTTAACACAACCTAGTTCGTAGGTCGTCTCAAAGCGGTTCACAAATTATCATCCGTGGTTATGGGGCCTATGCAACCAGCCAATATCTTTCTCAACTCCCTGAAGAGCATACAGCTGATGCTGCCATTTCGGCGCTCACAGCTACATGTAGCATTCCACAATTCCAGCACTGCCCAACCACGACAGACAGACGAGCACATCCTTTATTTCCTCCAAATAGAGATTACATGTCTTACATAAGTGAACTTTTACAATAATTAGCTCTTTTCAATTATAGAAAACATGGTATATACATGTCATATTGTTATCAACACTGCAGATTATTTACACACTATATTGGTCAGTATAACTGACCTCTCAAAAATTGAGATTTACTTACCACGACAAATGTTAACTTTAGAAAGCATGTGCTCTACACAGCGTGCAAATCCGATGATGCAGTTCTCCCATCCATCATCATCTATTTCCATCACCATTCTCTACTACCTAAGAGAAACAGGTACTGATCGTCTTCTTCCAACATATCAATTTTAACATAATCAACAACCTTTAGCGTATTTACAACATGCTCTAAAAGCTTATCCCAACTGCTGCTATGTTGGCTGTTGATTTACGGCACAGTTTACAAATTACACAATCAGCCCCTGTCCGATATGAGAGCTTTACTAATTCTGCAAGTGTCCATGTCAGTTTTGGATATTTCAAGCTCAATTCCCTCAGAGGGTTGGGGCCCATATACGGATGTATACACTTAAAATGACTTAGTAGCACATTGTACAATCATTCACAACACCATTCATGGCAATAAAACTGTTCTGTAATGTTTTTTCACAAAGAGCTTCCATTATCTTGAACTGCATGAACACATTTAAGAAAGAACGAGTGTATTCCAAGTTTTAACATTGTGTCTGATATATCCTTAATGAAGCATTGCCGTGACGTGACTCGAACCCGCAACCCTTCGTGTATGAGCCCGGTGTCCTATCACTGGACTACAGTGCCTCTGCTAAAATCAGACCACAAAGCACATGGTATCCATACCATACGTGTAGGGTTTCACTCGACAGTTACTGGCAACAGCTCAATGGCATACATACGTGAAGGAAAGACTGTTTTTTTGTTCCAAGGTATTCAGCGGTTGTACCTCACTCGGCATTCAATTCGTTATACACTCAGTTTGCCAATTTTATAGAAAATTAAAACAAATTGCTGAATAAAGGAGTTTAGTTACTGCGATTCCACTAATTTAAAAGTGCGCTAATAAGTCATTCCATCTTCGTTCCGCTGAAATAGGGTGCGCTAAAATAAATACACTAACAGTACCATGTCACCATTATATTACATAGATATCAATTCATCTGTATTCATATATAAATGAATCTACAACCATTAATTAAAAGGTGGTCCATGTTCATTGCAATTGCCATAACTAGTTGCATCAATAAATTTCCTTTTCTTTTCATGTCGTTGGTTTGCTGGTCGATTTGAAGTTTATATATTTATGATTTATTAATTTATTTCCTTTTTCGCGTAACAGCTGGATTTGTATCATAATGAATTCATATGAGTTCATATTATATATAAATATCTTGCAAAGATGATTCGTAGATCCATCACAACCAGAAGAATTTCTTAAATTTCAACAAATTTTATTAAGAAATAAAAATGACTGCACAATATTAAAGTCTTCTCCAAACCAGAAAATACATACAAAGGTATGTATAGATATTCATTGGCAAATGTTTTTACATGATAACTATTTTGAAGAATGAAGGAGATGGATTACAAGAGACTGAGTTAAAACTTCAATTATAATAATAACGACCCCAAGTGTTTCCTGGCATGAAACATATTAAATTGCCAGAAATTCAAACTGCATAAAGACAGTCACCAAACTCTGATAATCATCATAAGCAGTCTATATACAAACCTACGATATCTTATAACACATAAATGCATGTCTGTTTAACTAATTTCATAATTATAATATTCGAGTAAGACTTGCAAGCTAAATCACCTGAGATATCGCTTTGGTTTATATATACTACAATACATTATTATCAGCATAGAACAATCTATGTTGTCTTGACCGCATGCATTGCAAAACTTTTACCTGTGGCCTTTCGAGTGATATAGATTATGCGGAATCCACACGTTTTGTATATTTGTTCTATTTCTTCTTGCGATAGTGAAACAGACATGAATTTGAAATCTCCAACTTCGTAATGGGTGGTGTCAAAGATACCGATGACCACCAAATGACCGCCAACTTTCAACAAAGAAGCAGCATTTTGCACAACCTGACGATAAGCTTCTGTCGTCTGTGCAGCTGATTCAAAACAGAGACACGTTGTTATTACGTCGAACTGATGAGGATGATCTCTCTTGCCTAACGGATGTCCGGATCTGACGTCGATAGGAAGAACTCCGCGAATCTTTGCTTTAATCATTTCCTGTCTGTCTGCTATTGAATGCCTTAAATGAATACATAATTTTAATTATCGTAAGGGTTCAAATAACAATTGAGTAATTAAAAAAAAATGTTTGAAATATTAATATGTTTTGTTTCTAGATGCATAATTGTACTACTATTAGTATGAATTACAATTGTATAAACATTGAATTGTTCGTTCTTTGGCAGGTTTTCGCATGCCTGATTTCCCCTAATGTATTACACAGGTGAAAATCCTTTGAAACGCTAGTCTTAATGCTACGCTAAATTCATACATTTTTGGCTGTTTTCTTTTTACAATTTTAAAATATTATATAACTATATAACTGCAGCCTGCATTTTAATCATATGATGAATGCGTTTCAGTTATACATATAATTGGATGTACCTTGCATTTTCTCTCTTTAAGACGTAATCCGTAAGTTCAGCCTCAGCCATGCTATTACCTTTCCACCAGTCAGTCATTACAGCTCGATTTCGTTGAGATACGTCACTGAGATATATTTCATGCACGTGGGCGCTGGCACTGACCACAGTTCGGATGGTCGGACCCGTTCCAATGTCCAGTAAGGTATGACCTTTTATGACACCTGGTAAAATTCAAAACAATAACAGTGGCAAAGTTTCTAAAAATAGGAATATATGTTACTACCTATTAATCAATATGTCAAGTCACCAAAGTGAAATACAACATTTACGACTATGATCAGAGCTTTCTGCTTTCTATTAGCTACTATTTGATGACATTATCGTATTCATTTTCATGTTATTTTCGTTGATGACCTATTAGTCATACTTGCTGGCGTGTGGACATCATCACGAAACTTCATGTGATGAAGGAAATTATATCACCTCCGGAGCACGGTACCATGTTTTCGTGGTTTCTGTAGAGATGTCAGTATTATTTATATCATAATAATTTTAACATGAAGTTTGACTTAAATGTGAATTCAAATACTGAACACAGCGTCAATATATCAGGACAAGATGCGAAAGCGGAACAAAAAAAGACAAGATGGACCAAAAGTATATCAGAACAAAATAAAAAGACGTGAACATGGTGGTATAAAAAAGTACACGTTTTAGGTAATATCATGATTTCTCTACTAAAATCAGAAAAAATATTTTTTTAACATTCAAACAGCAAGTCAGTTATATCTACTTATTATAGATACTGAAGTATCATAGATCTTAAACAAGTTATGATGAATAAGCATTCAGTGTTGATTTAAACATATGAGACTATGAGAAAATATGGACTAAGTACTTGTTTGTCAAAACGATTTTTCTTGAAAATTGTAGCCAGTCCAAACGCATTGTCATGGTATCTTAGCGTAAACTGGTAGATGGAATGAGATACAAAAAATAATTTTCATACACTACACCCCTGAGCATAAAAGAGTCCTATAATCTTATCTCACAGTTACCTGAATTAAAAAGATCATGCATAGAATCCACATTGAATTGAAATATGCTCCTTTCTTCCTCTTCCTCAGAGGTAGACCAATCGTGGGTTTTCATATAGCACTCCGGGTCAAAGTTGTCATACTCAGTCGTTTCTGTCAGAGACATCATCTTGTATGGCCAATGCAAAGCAATATGACCAATACAGACAGGTTCGTATTATAATGAGAATGGTGCACGGTCATGTGCGTGTATCTTGCATATATAGGTATCTGTCATCAGGCCCAAGTTTCAGAGGCAACGATTGGTTGAACAAAAATAAACTTTTCATATTTTATTACTACTAACGATTTAACCTAGCAAAGCAGGAAAATATATATCCTTGTTTTAATCTTCATTTTCTTATTTAAACCTTTCATACACATTCCATTTTGTGTTTATTAATTCTTTGGAAACCCTATGTCAATCTGATGTCGATTCCCAATAGAGGGTGACCCTTTTTTCCATTCGTTGTAGTGAATGGATGCATAAATTAATTACGGGTGAGGCAAGGATGAAGTAAAATATGATCTCCTTAATTCTAGAGGATCACTTATACTGAAAATATCTATATTTAAACAAGAAAAAACGATTGTCAAAATGAATATCAACCAACTATTTTAGATTACTGTGCCCATCAATTTAGGACATTGTTAGGCCCCTTCTCACACACACGCTAAAACTTGATAGATATCGAAACTTACCTAATAAGACCATTTTTTGTATGCATAAATAAATGGACAAATGTGCCAAAATCAGTCGTGTTTGTTCAATAGTCACCCTTCAAAACGCGCACCAATTTGCCCTAATAGTCCAGGTATTAGAAGGACGACGGACGGAACGGCTAGACACGATGAGTGCTTTTTTATCACATGACGTCTTTTTAAGCACTTGCAAAGACAACAGAAATGATTAGTTGAACACGAAAAATATATTATTCATACTTTTATAAAATGATATACGATTGGAATATATATTACTGCATATCATTGTATATAAAACTGTCATTACAAATTGAGATTATTGTAATTCCTTTCAGGAGGAAACATATGTTACAAGTCACGTGATGAATTTTATTAACTACATACGTGTTGATGAGTTATTTTTTCTATTCACACAGTATTTACAACATAAAATAACTTCTTCCCTTACGATTCAACTATTTAGTCATTGCTTTACTAATCCAGATGATTAATTGTTTGCGTTTATGGGGAACAGTAAAACTGACAAAGTAAACGAGGATGCTTTTATTCAAAACTATGTGAATGGTATATTAAAACGGTTGAATTGAAGGTAATCGCCTCTTCTCTGAGACTGAGTTTGGTCAAAAGACTTTTTTTAGTGAAGGGAAATGGCAGTTTATGTTTAGTCTTTTTATAGATAATGGCATATTTGGTTATTTACAGATATAATGGATGTAACATCATGTTCTGGAAAGAAGTCCTGAAACCTAGGAAAGACTGAAAATTGCTGAGAAAGAGATGGCAGTAGTGTAAATATCGTTATGGTTTAATACTTAAATGTGTGGTGATAAAAGGCCAGTGTTTTACAGAAACGGTAAACCAAGGGAATAGTTTTAACTAGTAATCTCGAAACACTAACGCCGGTCGAGGAGAAAATATTGGGAAAATTCAAACATTTGCCTATGATTTAAACAGTACGCCGGTTTTGTCCAGTTTTTCAGTATATTTGAAACGTATCTCTATCTATCTATATCAGAAAAAAGTATAAAACGTAGGTTTGGGGAAAAACTAATTCATTCAACATAACATGTAAAAGAAACATCAAAATATAGCTCAAGGGTTCAACATGGTCGCTATTTTTCTGTAGTAGCCCTATATGTAGTAGATTTACATATATTCTTAACCATTACACCGACACAACTTTTTATAAGCTCAATCTATATTACAGTATTACCGGCCAACTGTATGGAATGCAAGTTAACCGTTCAACAGTGTATAAATTCAAGCCAATATTTACCAAACATTTGGTTGTTTAGATTACGTGTTCTATACATGAAAAAGAGACTAACATAACGGCGTTATCACACTGGAACAAGATCCTAGATCACAACAGCTGACACAAAAGTACAAAGGAAAGTCTATATTATATAGCTTCAATATACAATATATATCTAATCATAGAATAATACTTGCTCTTCGGTTACTTTCTGTTTTGAAAATTGAAACCGATTCATTATCAGAAATAATATCTTTATTTAAATATTTTTTTAATGCTGCAGGAGAGGGAGAATTAAGAAGATCAGAATTTGCAATGTTAATTGTGCGGAACATTTGAGGGAAAAAACTGTCGAAATAGTTATTAGTTCTACATAACGGTGGGTTGAAGAGCCTAGTTTGTTTGAGAAGGTAGGGGTTATCATTTTGATTACTAATAAAGGGATTTAAAACATTTTGTAAGTATTGAGGTGTCTGCCAATGCATAATTGTGTACATCATTACATGTTTGTGTTTATTTCGTCTTACAGATAGTGTTTCCCAACCTAGTTCATAGTATAGTTTGTTATGTAATACCCCAGAACGAAGACCTGTTATTATCCTAGCTGCTTCTAATTGTACAGATTCAAGAACATCTTTTGCCTGTTGTGTACAATTATCCCAAATAATATCTGCATATTCCAAAATTGGCCTAATAAATCCCATATATATTTTAATTAATGATTTTCTATTGACTTTAGTTTTGATATGGCGAAGAGTATTAAGTCTATTGTAAGCTTTTTTGTATATATTCTGTATGTGCTGTTTCCATGTTGCATCATCTTAAAGTGTAAGTCCTAAGTGTTGATGTGATCATGTGTCTATGATTTGGCTATTTTGGAAAAATAGTGGGATGTGATGGGTGTCTTGTTTTCTAGAAAATATGAGTGATTTTGTTTTACTTGGATTGAATTTAATGTCCCAAGTTGTTGCCCATTCACCTATGTTAGTAAGATCAGTGTTGAGAGATTGTGCGGCCTGTGCTGGGTTATTATCTATAATTACATACAGTACAAGTACTTGACAGTGTTAGCTACACAGGTGTTTGTATTTGCCATTTAAAAATATGTCTCTAATGGAAACGACTGATTATCAAAACTGTTATCACATTTGTCTATGATAAGGGAAAAGGAAGCGAGGAGAACATGACAATTTGTACACACAAGTGATTGCTTCTTTACCATTTGGTAATATGTACATTATGCCAAAAGTTAATTACACTGCAAAAAGATCTACAATAGACAAATGCACTATAGGCAAAAAAAAATTATCATATTATTTAATTTGGTGTTTCATTAACACGGAATGATGTTTTGAGAGATACAAATTATATTGTTAGCTACAGTTACAAGTGTAGATATCGAATCGAATATCTGAGACATGAGAGGTCGGATAAATCAAGGTTACGGTAATTCAGAGGGACTAAGAAATCCACCAGCAGAGTCTGCCATCTTGTATCTTGGAAGAGGAACGTAACAGACACACAAGTGTTGCTTCATGGCTGTAGAACGGTAGTCTGACTGTATGTATAAGCTGATCCTTAATCGTTTCTTGTAAATATTTCATGACACAATGTGATTGGGACATACTTTTCGGAGTACCTTAGATTTAGATATGTATTCGTTTGACCTTTAGCCCCACTGATGAGTCCTATATTCATGAAATAGTCATTGTGTACAGTAAAATTTTACTTCTTTTACTTCCTGTATCAATATATTATGTTTTATGAATGCTTCGTTCTTCATATTTCTTGTTATTATTTTGATAAAGCGGTATATAAGAACCTCAACTTATTATTATTATTATGAGTTAATATCAATTGAAGTTAAAACATTGTTCTTTAATTGCATCCATATTTCAACATAATGGCAATTACAAAATTACACATAAAGTTATAAAAAAAATGTAGGAAGTGTTAAGAAAGTGTAACACGCTACCGGGAAATAATTCAGTTTCGATATGTTGATACAAACATCAATATGAGTTTGAATCAATTGACAAATTAATTTCAATGTTTATGATGCTGTTAAATATTAACACATCACTTTAACAAGCATCTGATTGTTATGGTATTTACAAGTTTGTTCTGTCTTTCACCATTTGTTAAGTTATCAAATAGCAATAGGAACCTAACCATTTTAAATTGACATTAACATATACAAGCAACAAATGTATTTTCTCCGAATATTTTATTTTAAATCCATTTTATTATAAACTGAAAGATTTATCGAACAGGCAAGTCATCTAGTAACCTGAAAGAGAGAAAAAAAAAAAGGCTGTTCGGTTAAAAATCAATACATTCACATGATACGGTTATTAATAAATATTTTAAAAGCGATCTACATGTATCTGATTTTTTTCTTCCTTTTAGATATATCAGACATGTTTACAATAAACGATTTTATTGTCAAAACTTTAAAACATAAATATTTCAACATGTGTTTTTCTAACAGCAAATTGTATTACTTTGTGAATAGGCTGACCCACCAGTCAGTGCATATTGAAACTGATTAACTACATATCGTTAAAATAACAATTATATTGGTACAGTTAACAGTATGATCCTCTCAAATTATTTAAGATATTTATTTTCCGTGTAGATTATTTGATAAATCTTGAAATCAGTTATCAGAATCACTTTCTGTTCGTTTTATATAATGATTTATTAAATGAAAACATACGTCCACCGCCGTTACCGGCGCCATTGCCGTATCCGTTACTAGCGCCATTGCCGTTTCCGTTACTAGCGCCATTGCCGTTTCCGTTACTGGCGCCATTGCCGTATCCGTTTATGGCGCCATTGCCGTATCCGTTACTGGCGCCATTGCCGTATCCGTTGCTGGCGCCATTGCCGTATCCCTTTCCGACGCCATTTCCGTTACCATTTCCGTTTCCGAATCCATTTCCATATCCTGTCAGTAATAGATATTTCATATATACCATTAGCATTTGATTACTGTAAATATATCTTTAATGCTATCATTTATTGTTCATTAGTTATATGTGCCATTCCAAGGATTGTCAAGTCATACCATAAAATGATGATTACGAAAGCTTCAAACTCAGCTTACAAAGCTATTTTAAATATGGAAAGTCAAATTGATAATGCATTATTACAGAATCAATGTAAATAAAGGTATTGATATTTTAATTTGTTTGATGTCTCCTGTTTTATACTATTGTTTAATTTTGCTTTTCTAAATTTTCAAAAAAGTAAAAAGGGTTTTCAATACACTAAAATTTGGAAAATCATATTGATAATTCATTATTACAGAATCAATGTAAATAAAGGTATTACTATCTTAATCTGTTGGAAGTCTACTAGTTTATACTTTAATTTGTTTTTTTATTTCAAAATTAAGCTTTTATTATATTTCATACATAAAATCAAAAAATGATTATTTTGTTAAATGATTCTTACCTGCAGCGCTTACAGCGACCAAGAGGCATGAAGCCAAACACATACATATATAGGTGTTCATTTTTGCGTTCTGAAAGGAATACCTATAAATCGAAAAGTTGAACTGTTAACAAGATGAACATGTTACTTGTGTCTTTTGTTCCGACAATCATTTGAACTAACAAGGTTTAGCTAATCAAATCATCTAATTTCATATACAATCGTTTTGTTAAAGAAAAAGTGTTCCGAAAAAAATAATTTCTATTCCATTTTTCTGCCTACCCTTAGATACTAAGTTTATATACCGAATCCAATTTTATTTAGCTCTCTACAGTTAAACACATCTAAAGAATACCTTATATATTAATTTTCTGTTCGGAAAGCTTCTTGTTAAATCTCAAAAACAAATTGTATAGTGACAATGAAGCAATGTATGAATATAAACCAATGCAAGCAATACTTCTTTAAATGATTATCAAGATATTCCACAATGAACTTAAATGAATTATTTAAATTATGATTACAATATTTTTTTATGATTATAAGGTCTAATGTATAAAAAAATAACATAATCAATTTAATGTGTTCTTAATATAAAACTTACCGGACTTGGCTAGAAGATACTGGTGGAGGACTGGAGAAGTGGTGCAGAGGAAGATAGATTAGGGTCTTTATTTATACAAAATTAAACGGAAGTCTGCACATGCAAGGTCATTGAATTGGTCTTGTTAGATCGTGCGGAACAGTTTTACACCGTAATCACTTGTATTGAACACTTGCTAGAATAAATGATCTATCTTTAAATGTTTAAAGTCAGACTTCGCTTAGTTGTAACTACCTGTACACGTAATCAGGTGTGGGTAGTTAGCATGTTCTAGATGACGCATAGGCCCATTACTTTTATTGGTGTATAGTTGGATCTAATTATAGCTTAATGCTTGGTTTTATAACCCTTTGGTATTGTTTTACGATGTAAAATCCTTGTGTAATAAACATTTGTTTTTAAATATATTTTTATCTTAGTAACACTATTGAACATATTTGTAACGAAACAAGTGTTTTCCCATTTGAAATGTTAGAAATATTATTGACTAATTGAGCTTCCCCCTTTGAATTGCGCTGTTGTAAATTTCATGCATGCAATTAAAGAAATAAAAAGGGCAGAGAGCGGATTTAAATTTCACCTCGCTTGCAGTATTGAATTGACAAATATCAGCTTCAGTAATTTAAAACTGTATTCACTATATAATCTAACGGCAATGGAACTCGGCATAAGTATACTTTCTTTGATAACATACTTTTTACATTATCCACAATCTAACATTAATAATCTTAAACACTATCTGTTATGGTAAGTAAGAAGTGTGAAATATATGCATATTTTTAAATGAAAAAAAAATACAATTTTTTCAATGAACACTCATGGAATTATGCCATCATTTTTCAACACAATATACCATTTTTATAGTTCAAGTGTTCTATTTTTCCATTTTTAATAAGCGAAATGAAAACGGGCTATTCAGATGGAAAATAAGATACTTCTCCGATCCTTTGGCTTCTCATTTAGATTAATATGATCTAAACTTCCTTGAAGGTGTGGCGAAGATATCCAGTCTTGTAACTATGGGGGAAAATAGGCCTGCTTTATGCCATAGCATGTTATCGTAGGAGGCGACATATGTGTGGCAACCTGCGGAATCGGGTGTTTTCTTCTACTTTTAAGGGACATTGAAATTGATGCCAAAGAAAACAATATAGATGATTCCAACCTGAGAGATCATGTTTTGATTGTCGAACCCGAGGCCTTACAGATTATTTCGTTTCCTATCGCGGAAAGGCGAAATGTATGCCTTTTTACTTGATATTACAGCTTATGAAGTATTTGAACAAAAAAAAATATAAGTAATTTGCAGCCTTTCTTCTCTTGGAAATAAACAAACAATCACATAGAGTATTGATACTGTTTCGTGAAATTTTCGCAAATATGAGGGAGATGGGATGATGAAGATGATTTGTATTACAGTTCAGTTTGTGTCTGTCATAATAAAGTATCAAACGTACAACTGGGCCATAAATACAATTGCTGGTGTTTGTTTTAAAGCTTTTTTTGTGAATAAGTAAGTAGGTGAGTGAGTGAGTAGGTATCAGAATAATCTTTAATTAAACTTTAGTTTGTTTACAGCAAATTGGTAACGAGTAAAATCACTCTTTTTGGCCAAGCCGTTAGCGCTCAGGGAGTCTAAGTGTGGGAGGAAACTTGAGTACCCGAAAAATACCCACATTTCCGAGCAATTGACCCTATGTCTTATCACGTCCGATCGGGAAATTGAACCCCACCGTCTTGGTGAAAGACGAGTGTCCTATCCACTGCGCCACCTACATATACTTCTACAATATTGTTCTAACTTGCTTACATCAATACGCTTTAAAGATATTTCTGTTTCTGTTCATACCATTGTGTGTTCCGGTCTAATATTTTCTTATAAATATTCATGTATTAATTCACACATTGACATAGTCGTACCAGCTCTGTTTAAAATGTATAAATATACAGAGTACATGTTAATGCAATTTTTATCAAGCACAAAAACAGACTTGACAATAAATGTAGGATCTCTTTGCTAGAAAAAACATACACATATATGTATAGCATATACATAAATCGATAAATGATATGCATACTCATTTTTTATTGAAGCAAAAAGGGGGATAATGACCATAGGACAGATTTGAATCACGACCATCTGTGTTAACACAGTATTAAATTACCAAGGATTCACACCTGTATAAGTCATTCGCCACACTCCGGCTATAATCTCAGTATCAATCGATATACAGCAAATCAAGAATATCCAGATGTGCACGGGGTTTCTACGCTTCTAGCTGAAAATTTATCACAGTGTATATATTCAAGTCAGGTCCGAAAGTTTGCAAACTTTTAAAGTAATCAGGTCGCTGATATCGCACTTATTAACATAAGCACAAATGTTGCTAGATGCATACTTGATATTTGTAATTTACGAAGATCAACATAATTTTGCACTCATGCTAAGAACATAATAACTCTTTACAGTTTAAAGTAATTAAAGGTATCATTCGATCAAGAATTGCAGAGTTAAGTCGCAACTATTATATATTGAGATATTGTAAGTGTACATATTTTGGCGGTAATGTAATTTTAGCGGCTTTCGCGCTACATCTCGTCCGTGAATACAAGTACCTGTCTCCTGCTCAAGCTCGAAAACTAAACTAATGATAATAATAATTTGTCTAGCGCTTTAACACAACCTAGTTCGTAGGTCGTCTCAAAGCGGTTCATAAATTATTATCCGTGGCTATGGGGTATATGCAACCAGCCAATATCTTTCTCCACTCCCTGGAGAGCATTCAGCCGATGCTGCCATGTCGGCGCTCACAGCTACATGTAGCATTCAACAATTCCAGCACTGCCCAACCACGTACTCATTTGCAACTGAGAAGACTGGAACAAGCAGAGTAAAGTATATTGTTCAAAGGTACAACACAGTGCCGTGACGTGACTCGAACCCGCAACACTTCGTGTCTGAGCCTGGCGTCCTACCACTGGACTACAGTGCCTCTGCTAAAATCAGACCACAAAGCACATGGTATCCATACAATACGTGTAGGGTTTCACTCGACAGTTACTGGCAACAGCTCAATTGCATACATACGTGAAGGAAAGACTGTTTTTTGTTCCAAGGTATTCTATATATAACACATAAATGCATGTCTGTTTAACTAATTTCATTATCATAAGACAAGGATTCGAGTAAGACTTACAAGATAAAAGTGTAGAATAGTTTTTCTACCACAATACGTTGTGTTACTCCACTCTCAGATCATTGTAAAAACATGCAGACTGTTGAATAATATGAGTTATACACCACACGTGGTATATGACCTTCCGTAGTATTGATTGGTCGAAAAGAAGAACCTTGACCGGACGCCTTTTTTCACGAGCTTTTTGCCGCGTGCTGTTTTCTTTACGTCGACTGCTGTCAACATCCGGCAAATGTTGGCGACTTTTGTGAGATTATGCGATGGGAAAAGGGGTTATCAATGCAATACCAAAAGAGGATGATGCTTAAAGATATGATCGCTAGTTTCACGCAAAACTGCTACAGACGCTCGATATCGTTTCGACAGTATACCGTCGCGTGTCCAGGTCGTGAAACCCAGAGACGTAATAACAATAATATATGTCTCTGTGAAACTCAAACAAGATCTGTAACAGTATCGGAAAATGTTTCGTTCTCCCCATGTCCCGTTATCAATATTTGGAGGGCCTGTCTATGGCGGAACCCTCACTATAAACGTCAACCATAGAACCTAACGAAGAAATGTCCCAGGCCTACGGTTTTGGACATATTGACAGCGATTAGTTCGTCTTCATCACTTGGCGGGAGGAAGACTTCGTACGATATGCTTACGCGCATATAGTCCGTGGTTAATTTTTATTAATTAATGCAATATTGCATACTCTCAATATTTAAAGTCGTTCATCTAAAGCTCGTGTCTTTTGTAACTTTTGAAAATTAACTAACGCGAGTGAAATAAATACCATATTCAACAATCACTCGTTGTGTAACCCCTATATATATAAATATTGATAATATTTATAAATAAACAATGCTATTATGCAACAGTCGTATCCGGCTGTTTTCTCTAGCGGTCATTACCTGGGATTTACCGCCTCATCGTCATCGACCCAGTTTTGTTATCTTCGCACTGTAACGAAATTGTCATGCAATTCAAGTTGACTTTGCGAAAATATCGCATGGAGCAAGCCAACATCCATTTTCCTGTGACCTTGTAACAGCCGCGAAAGTGTTATGGATGCCTATTAGTGATAATGCTATACGGAGTGTCATCCCACTTGACAAATAAACGTCGCAATAGTGTAATTCTACTCCTATCAAATCACCTGAGATGTCGCAACAGTGTAATTCTACTCCTATCAAACCAATGAGATTTCGCAACAGAGTAATTCTACCCCTATTAAATCACCTGAGATGTCGCAATAGTGTATTTCTACTCCTATCCAATGCACTAACATATTACACTAGTGTATTTCTACTCGTACATTGTTATTTTACACCTATCAAATTCCCTGAGATGTCCCAATAGTGTAATTCTACTCCTATCAAATTGCCTAAGCTGTCGATATAGTGTAATTCTACTCCTATTATATTACTTTAGATATTACACTAGTGTATTTCTACTCGTATATTGTTATTTTACTATCAAATCCCCTGAGATGTCGATATAGTGTATTTCTACTCCTGTCAAATCCCCTGAGATGTTGCAATAGTGTAACTCTACTCCTATCAAATCCCCTGAGTATCGCAATAATGTAAATCTACTCCTATTAAATGACCATAGATATTACACTAGTGTATTTCTACTCGTATATTGTTATTTTACTAACTATCAAATCTCCTGAGATGTCGATATAGTGTATTTCTACTCCTATCAAATCCCCTGAGATGTTGCAATAGTGTAACTCTACTCCTATCAAATCGCCTGGGAGTTCGATTCAGTGTATTTCTACTCCTATTCAATTCGTTGAGATGTCGCAATTGTGTTATTCTACTAATATCAAATTTTCTGATAAACAGAGAATATTACATGGTTAAAACCATATCATATGCCATATCAGTCCGAGGACCCAATATCAAACCGAGGGCTTTAGCCCGAAGTCTGTAATAGTCTAGGGCTGATATGCCATGTGATATGGAGTTTACTATGTAATATTCAATTTATCATATTGTTCAACCATGACAGTTAAATCGGAATCAGAGTCCTGTAAATGACGCGTACTCTTTTCCTGTTGCAGGTATTTCCATAATTAAATACCACATTTCCATCGATTATGGTACCAGAACACATACTAGCTGGGAATCCTGTTAGCTGTGTGACGGGCATGAGTTTTCTTTTTGTGCAATAATGTAAAAGTCTCGTCATTCAGAAAACTGCTCTATTTCACTCTGTATCAAATTCCACTATTTCTTGTGATGATCGCGAAGTTATTGAGTTCGCATTTGTTGAGTAGCTGCAAAAGATTGTTGATTTTCTGCTCTGTCTCCAGAAAGATTTTCTTTGTAAATAATGTCATCAAGATCCGGTATCCGATTTGTAGGTGAATTTAGAATTCTGTCACCTTTCTTGACCTGTAATCATAAGTGACCGTCATATCTTATGTAAACAAAGCAGTGGTAGTCTGATGTACTTTTAACTCTAGAGTTGTTTCGAACTTGAAGAGTTCCGAAAGTCGTGATATGCTATTCCTGACCGCCGGTCTGATATGGGTCACGTGAATTTAACCATGTTACACAGGGCTGATATGCAGAATATTGTACTAAGTATATGATAAACCACAATGGTGTATTTCTACTCCTTTTAAATTCATTGAGAAGTCACAACAGTGTTATTTTACTCGTATCAAATACCCTGAGAAATTATAATATTGTATTGTCACTCGTGGTGTATATATACTACAATACATTATTACCAGCAAAGAACAATCTATGTTGTCTTGACAGCATGCATTGCAAAACTTTCACGTTTGCACGTATTAGGTTTCTATTTCTCGTCATTACCTATGGCCTTTCGAGTGATATTGATTTTGCGGAATCCACATGTTTTGTATAGTTTTTCTATCTCTTCTTGCGACAATGAAACACACATGAATTTGAAATGACCAATTTCATAATGGGTGTTGTTAAAGAGACTGATGACCACCAAATGACCGCCAACTTTCAACAACGAAGTCGCATTTTGCACAACCTGACGATAAGCGTCTGTCGTCTGTGCAGCTGATTCAAAACAGAGACACGTTGTTATTACGTCGAACTGATGAGGATGATCTCCCTTGCCTAACGGTTGTCCTAATCTGACGTTGATAGGAAGAACTCCGCAAACTTTTGCTTTATTCCTTTCCTGTCTGTCTGCTATTTAATGCCTTAAATTAATACATAATTTTAATGAAGACATACTTTTATCGTAAGGGTTCAAATAACAAGTTCAGCAACTAAAACAATTATGTCTGAAATATAAATAAATTTTGTTTCTAGATGCGTAATTTTGCAACTATTTATATCAGTTACAATTTCATATACATTAGATTGTTCGTTCTTCTGGCAGGTTGTCGCACGCCTGATTTTCCCCCAATTTGAAAATCTTTTTTGAAATGCTTGTCATAACGCTTCGCCAATATCTCGTTTATTTTTGTTGGTCTTTTTTTATTGCATTTTAAAATTTCAAATATTATATATTATATTACTAAATATCTGTAGCCTGCATTTTAATCATAGATGCATTTCAGTTATAAATATAATTGGATATACTTTGCATTTTCTCTCTTTAAGACAAAATCCGTAAGTTAAGATACAAACCCTCGGGCGGAGTTTCCTACAATACACCCCTGGGCATAAAAGAGTCCTATAATCCTATCTCACAATTACCTGAATTAAAAAGATCATGCATAGAATCCACATTGAATTGAAATATGCTCTTTTCTTCCTCTTCCTCAGAGGTAGACCAATCGTGGGTTTTCATGTAGCACTCTGGGTCAAAGTTGTCATACTCAGTCGTTTCTGTCAGAGACATCATCTTGTATGGCCAGTACAAAGCAATATGACCAATACAGATAGGTTCGTGTTATAATGAGAACGGTGCACGGTCATGTGTGTGTATCTTGCATATATAAGGTCTCTTTCAGCTGTCCCAAGTTTCAGAGACAACGATTGGTTGAACAAAATATATTCATATTTTATTACTAATTATAATTTAACCTAGCAAAGCAGGAAAATATATATCCTTGTTTTAATCTTCATTTTCTTAATTAAACCTTCCATACACATTCCATTTTGTGTTTATTATTTCTTTGGAAACCCTATGTCAATCTGATGCCAATTCCCAATAGAGGGTGACCCTTTTTTCCATTCGTTGTAGTGTATGGATGCATAAACTAATTACGGAAGAGGCAAGAGTGAAGTAAAATATGATCTCCTTAATTCTAGAGAATCACTAATACTGAAAATATCTTTATTCAAACAAGGAAAAACGACTGTCAAAATGAATATAAACCCAAACTTTTAGAACACTGTGCCCATCAATTTAGGTCCTTGTTAGGCCCCCTTCTCACACACATGCTAAAACTTGATAGATATCGAAACTTACCTAATAAGACATAATGAGGCCATGTGTTGTATGCATAAATAAATGGACAAATGTGTCAAACTCAGTCGTGTTTGTCCAATAGTAACCCTTCAAAACGCGCACCAATTTAGCCTTAATAGTCCAGTTATTAGAAGAACGACGGACTGAACGGCTAGATACGATAAGTGCTTTTCATCACATGCCGTATTTGTAAGCACTTGCAAAGACAACAGAACTCACGTGATGAATTATATTAACTACATACGTGTTGATGAGTTATTTCTTTTTCTATTCACACAGTATTTACAACATAAAATAACTTCTACTTTTACGATTCAACTATATAGTCATTGCTTTACTAATCCAGATGATTAATTGTTTGCGTTTATGGGGAACAGTAAAACTGACAAAGTAAACGAGGATCATTTTATTCAAAACTATATGAATGGTTTATGAAAACTGTTGAATTGAAGGTTATCGCCGCTTCTCTGAGACTGAGTTTGGTCAAAAGACTTTTGTTAGTGAAGGGAAATGGCAGTATATGTCTAGTCTGTTTATAGATAATGGCATATTTGTTTATGTTGGTGATGGTTATTTACAGAAATAATGGATGTAACATCATGATCTGGAAAGAAGTCCTGGACACCTAGGAAAGACAGAAAATGGCTGAGAAGGAATTTTTCAAGACAAGAGATGGCAGTAACGTAAATTTCGTTATGGTTATGTGTTTTGAATAAAGGCCAGTGTTTTACAGAGAATGGTAAATCAAAGGAATAGTTATAATCAGTAATCTCAAAACACTAACGCCGGTCGAGGAGAAAATGTAGGGAAAATTCAAACATTTGCCTTTGACAACAGTACGCCGAAAAAAAAAAGTTTTTCAAGACTCTCATATATTTGAAATTTATCTCTAGCTATCCATATCAGAATAAGGAATACAACGTAAGTTCGGGGACAAAATAACTCATTTAACATAGAATGTAAAAGAAACATCAAAATATAGCTCAAGGGTTCAACATGGTCGCTATTTTTCTGTAGTAGCCCTATATGTCGTAGATTTACATATATTTTTAACCATTACACCGACACAACTTTTTATAAGCTCAGTCTATATTACAGTGTTACCTGCCAACTATATGGAATGCAAGTTAACCGTTCAACAGTGTATAAATCCAAGCCATATTTGTACAAAGCATTTGGTTGTTTAGATTACGTGTTCTATACATGAACAAGAGACTTACATAACGGCGTTATCACACTGAAACAAGATACTAGACCAGAACAGCTGACACACAAGTACACAGAAAAGTCTATAGTATATAGCTTCAATATACCTGTTATATCTACTATTATTTTGAGAGATGAAAACGTAACGACCATGTTTGTAAGAAATATAATTTTGTGGTGATGTAGTAATTACTGGAAAGGTGTCAACAGATATAAACATGTAAAGCTACAGTAGTGTGTTGGTTTTAAATTGTAGAGGGAAACAATGAACACATACAGTCAAAAACAAACAACAACAATGGTTTGGAAAGTAGTTAATACCGTTTTGTACTATTTCTTTGAGAAGTATCGACTTTATATGTTATTCCTTTAACAGAACATTTTGAAGTATCAGGGTTTTCTAGATACATGAGTGATATTGACAAATATCTACCCATTCCATTATATTTTACTTTCAATTTCCACTCAAAAGTTGGAAATTTACCTTTTCCCAGGAACAGCACTGAGCGAGCAGAAAGTTAAATGAACATAGACAATATTTACCAGACATTTTACAATAACGCCGCGATCTTGTTGATTTCAATCATCATTAAGATTTCCTGAATAGAGAAATAACACAACGGCACAAATGTAGACACGATGTTTTATCACGTGATTGTTAATATCTGTTTCCTAGCAAAGAAATAAAAGCCGTTTACATTTGTAATGGCATTATTATATAATATTATATACGACCATAGTATCATTTGTACATCATTATGTCTAAATATGAATACTTTATAGTTCGTTGAACTACTTTTGTTACTTTTTTCTTGGAAGGTGCTTTCAAAGACGTCAAATAACCACAAGACACTTACAGATACAGGTTCCTTACTATTACAAGTACTTGACAGTGTTAGCTACACAGGTGTTTGTATTTGCCATTTAAAAATATGTCTCTAATTGAAACGACTGATTATCAAAACTGTTATCACATTTGTCTATGATATAGGAAAAGGAAGCGAGGAGAACATTACAATTTGTACACACAAGTGATTGCTTCTTTAACATTTGGTAATATGTACATTATGCCAAAAGTTAATTACAATGCAACAAAATCAACAATAGACAAATGCACTATAGGCAATTGTCATCTTATTTAATTTGGTGTTTCATTAACACGGTATGAGTGTAGATATGGAATATCTGAGACATGAGAGGTCGATGGAAGCAAGGTTACGGTGATCCGAAGGAACCATGCAATCCACCAGCAGAGTCTACCATCTTGTATCTTGAAATAGGAAGGTAACAGACACACAAGTGATGGTACCTTCTATAACGTACCCACTGTCTACCTTAGGTCAATAATTGACGCCAACAAGAAGTGTTGCTTCATGGCTGTAGAACGTTATTCTGACTGTATGTATAATCTGATCCTTAATCGTTTCTTGTAATTATTTCATGACACAATGTGGTTGGGACATAATTGTTGGCGCACCTTAGATTTATATATGTATTCGTTTGACCTTTAGCCCCACTGATGAGTCCTATATTCATGAAATATTCATTGTGTACAGTAAAATTTTACTTCTTTCACTTCCTGCATCAATATATTATTTTTAAGGAATGCTTCGTTCTTCATATTTCTTGTTTTATTTTAATAAAGCGGTATATAAGAACCTCAAATTATTATCATTATTATTATTATAAATTAATATCAATTGAAGTTAAAACAGTTTTTTTTAATTGCATCCATATTTCAACATAATGGCAATTACAAAAATACACATAAAGTTAAGTTTTTTTGTAGGAAAGTGCGAATTAATTCAGTTTCGATATGTTGATACAAACATCAATATGAGTTTGAATCAATTGACAAATTAATTTCAATGTTTATGATGCTGTTAAATATTAACACATCACTTTAACAAGCATCTGATTGTTATGGTATTTACAAGTTTGTTCTGTCTTTCACCATTTGTTAAGTTATCAAATAGCAATAGGAACCTAACCATTTTAAATTGACATTAACATATACAAGCAACAAATGTTTTTTCTCCAACTATTTTATTTTAAATCCATTTTATTATAAACTGAAAGATTTAACGAACAGGCAAGTCCTCTAATAACCTGAAAGTGAAAAAAAAGGATGTTCGGTTAAAAATCAATACAATGCACATGATACGGTTAATTTATTAATATTTTAAAAGCGATATACATGTATCTGATTTTTTCCTCCTTTTAGATGTATCAAACATGTTTATTATTACCTTTTCCTCCTCCCATTCCACCGCCCATTCCTCCGAATCCACTTTGGCCTCCCATTCCACCGCCCATTCCTCCGGATCCACCTCCATTCATACTTCCGAATCCGCCTCCATTCATTCCTCCGAATCCACCTTTGCCTCCCATTCCACCGCCCATTCCTCCGGAACCGCCTCCATTCATACCTCCGAATCCGCCTCCATTCATTCCTCCGAATCCACCTTTGCCTCCCATTCCACCGCCCATTCCTCCAGATCCACCTCCGTTCATACCTCCATATCCGCCTCCATTCATTCCTCCGAATCCACCGTTGCCTCCCATTCCGGAGCCACCGAAACTTCCGCCCATAGAGCCGGCACCACCTCCGTAACCTTAGAAAAAAACCATTATGTCGGATAACATCACTTTTATTATATGATATTCCTGTTATAAAAATGATTATTCCGCATTTTATTTTATAAAATCTAATTTTCATCACATATCTCTTCATATTTAACTACCTCCAATTGAAAATATCAGGCATGAAAAACGTTAAAAACTTACCAGCTCTCCTGTAACCTGAAATAAAAAGTACACAATAAACGATTTGTTTTCAAAAATTTTAAACATAGATATTTCAACATGTGTTTTTATAACAGCAAATTGTATTACTTTGTGTATAGGCTGCCCCACCAGCCAGTGTATATTCCAACAGATTATCAACAAAACCTTATCATGAAAAGATATTGGTTGTTTGTTTGATAAATCTTGAAATCAGTTATCAGAATTACTTTCTCTTTGTTTTATATGATAATTCATTAAATAAAAACTTACGTCCACCGCCGTTACTGGCGCCATTGCCGTATCCGTTTCCGGCGCCATTGCCGTAGCCGTTTCCGGCGCCATTGCCGTAACCGTTTCCAGCGCCATTGCCGTATCCTTTTCCGGCGCCATTGCCGTATCCATTTCCGCCGCCATTTCCGTTACCATTTCCGTTTCCGAATCCATTTCCATATCCTGGCAGTAATAGATATTGCGTATATCGCATTAGCATTTGATTAATGTAAATATACCTTAATGAAATCATTTATTGTTCATTATTGATATGCGCCATTCCAAAGATTGTCAAGTCATACCATAAAATGATGATTACGAAAGCTTCAAACTGAACTTACAAAGCTATTTTAATTATGGAATGTTATATTGATAATGCATTATTATAGAATCAATGTAAATAAAGGTATTGATATTTTTAAATTTTTGGAAGTCTCCTGTTTTACACTATTATTTCATTTTGCTTTTCTAAATTTTCAAAAAGTACAAAGCTTTTTTAAATACATTAAAATTTGTAAAATCATATTGATAATTCATGATTACAGAATCAATATAAATAAATGTATTACTATCTTAATCTGTTGGAAGTCTACTAGTTTATACTTTAATTTATTTTTTTATTTCAAAATTCAGCTTTTATTATATTTCATACATAATATCAAAAAATGATCATTTTGTAAAATGATTCTTACCTGCAGCGCTTACAGCGACCAAGAGGCATGACGCCAAACACATACATATATAGGTGTTCATTTTTGCGTTCTGAAAGGAATACCTATAAATCGAAAAGTTAAACTATTAACAAGATGAGCATGTTTCTTGTGTCTTTTGTTCCGACAATGATTTGAACTAACAAGGTTTAGCTAATCAAATCATCTAATTTCATATACAATCGTTTAGTTAAAGATTAAGTGTTCCGAAAAATAATTTCTATTCCATTTTTCTGCCTACCCTTAGATACTAAGTTTATATACCGAATCCAATTTTATTTAGATATCAACAGTTAAACACATCTAAAGAATACCTTATATATTAATTTTCTGTTCGGAAAGCTTCTTGTTATATCTCAAAAACAAATTGTATAGTGACAATGAAGCAATGTATGAATATAAACCAATGCAAGCAATACTTCTTTTAATGATTATCAAGATATTCCACAATGAACTTAAATGAATTCATTAAATTATAATTACAATATTTTTTTATGATAATTAGGTCTTATGTATAAAAAAAAAATAACATAATCAATTTAATGTGTTCTTAATATAAAACTTACCGGACTTGGCTANATAAATTATGATTACAATATTTTTTTATGATAATTAGGTCTTATGTATAAAAAAAATAACATAATCAATTTAATGTGTTCTTAATATGAAACTTACCGGACTTGGCTAGAAGATACTGGTGGAGGACTGGAGAAGTGGTGCAGAGGAAGATAGATTAGGGTCTTTATTTATACAAAATTAGACGGAAGTCTGCACATGCAAGGTCATTGAATTGGTCTGGTCAGATCGTGCGGAACAGTTGTACAACGTAAAAACTTGTATTGTACACTTGCTAGAATAAATTATCTATCTTTAAATGTTTAAAGTCAGACTTCACTTAATTGTAACTACCTGTACACGTAATCAGGTGTGGGTAGTTAGCATGTTCTAGATGACGCATAGCCCCATTACTTTTATTGGTGTATAGTGGCATCTAATTATAGCTTAATGCTTGGTTTTATAACCCTTTGGTATTGTTTCACGATGTAAAATCCTTTTGTAATAAAACATTTGTTTTTAATTATGTAGTTATCTTAGTAACACTATTGAACATATTTGTAACGAAACAAGTGTTTTCCCATTTGAAATGTTAGAAATATTATTGACAAGTTGAGCTTCCCCCTTTGAATTACGCTGTTGTAAATTTCATGCATGCAATTAAAGAAATAAAAAGGGCAGAGAGCGGGGTTTTAAATTTCACCTCGCTTGCAGTATTGAATTGACAAATATCAGCTTCAGTAATTTAAAATTGTATTCACTATATAATCTAACGGCAATTGAACTCGGCATAAGTATAGTTTCTTTGATAACCTACTTTTTAACGTTATCCACAATCTAACATTAATAATCTTAAACACTATCTGTTATGGTAAGTAAGAAGTGTGAAATATATGCATATTTTTAAATGAAAAAAAAATACAATTTTTTCAATGAACACTCATGGAATTATGCCATCATTTTTCAACACAATATACCATTTTTATAGTTCAAGTGTTCTATTTTTCCATTTTTAATAAGCGAAATGAAAACGGGCTATTCAGATGGAAAATAAGATACTTCTCCGATCCTTTGCCTTCTCATTTAGATTAATATTATCTAAACTTCCTTGAAGGTGTGGCGAAGATATCCAGTCTTGTAACTATGGGGGAAAATAGGCCTGCTTTATGCCATAGCATGATATCGTAGAAGGCGACATATGTGTGATCATTTTTTGATTATCGAACCCGAGGCCTTACAGATTATTTCGTTTCCTATCGCGGAAAGGCGAAATTTATGCCTCTTTTTATTTGATATTACAGCTTTGAACAAAAAAAATAAAAGTAACTTGCAGCCTTTCTTCGCTTGGAAATAAACAAACTATCACAAAGAGTATTGATACTATTTCGTGAAAATTTCGCAAATATAAGGGAGATGGGATGATGAAGATGATTTGTATTACAGTTCAGTTTGTATCTGTCATAATAAAGTATCAAACGTACAACTTGGCCATACACACAATTGCTGGTGTTTGTTTTAAAGCTTTTTTTGTGAATAAGTAGGTGAGTGAGTAGGTATCAGAATAATCTTTAATTAAACTTTAGTTTGTTTACAACAAATTGGTAACGAGTAATAATCACTCTTTTTGGCCAAGCCGTTAGCGCTCAGGGAGTCTAAGTGTCACATATCGACATTTGAGGTTACTTTATATTCCATGCGGTAAGTATGAGTGAGAATTAAATAGGAAAGGTAGGTTATTGGTATTTGTATGTCGCGGGTAAAGAAAAGCGCGCCAACTTTATACTTACCTGGGCACGCGCAGAGTTGTTTGGACAGGTGTGAAAGGCAGGTGTAATGGCGTGACCATTGTTTTCATTACTGCTTCTGTTATTGTGAAGTATTCGGGAGTTAGCGTGAAATACAGCTCACGGTAAGTTATATTTTAATCATCGATAGATCTGTGTGTATCTCCTGAGTTATATTGTTGATTCTGTGTATGTGTGACCGTGTAATAAACGGTATTTCTCAAATAGTAAACAGGTGCGAAATTGTACGGAGTGCAGTGAGAGCGAATGGGTTTGTGTGGTAGTTGTTTAGATATTGAATAAGGATCATTGGGGCTTATTTATTTGTAATAAACAAAGTCACAATGGCATTATACAAATGCAATAATATATCAATGTTAGTCTGGTCATTACTATATACGATTGAGCATAGATGAGTGAGCGACGTGGTGTGTTTACGCATGTTGCAAAATGTTGTATAAGTAATATGTTTAAAGCGTATATTATAGATATGTAACATGATAGTGGACAATTATGTAGTTACTAGTGTTATTCATATTTTGTAGCTTATTTCCCAGTGAGAGACCTGTCAGTTTTGTCTGAGGACAAAAGTATGGAAACCCGTAATGGCCGACGGTGTTATTGTCCATGTTTTCCACCTACGATGCACTGAGACAGCAGTTTTATGAACTGACTTATACATATGGATATGATTATCCAGAGATGGACCGTGATGATATTTTCCCTAGTTATGGAGACATAATACTCTATTATGGAGGCTGGGAGCATGATGTGACATACTGTGGTATGGAGGCCCGGTAATAGTTGAGTGGAGTTGAACTCCGACACAGCAACTGTGACTTCAGCAGCTGAGATACAGTTCAGCCATAGATGTCATCTGCCAGTTGACCAGGAGGACATTCCAAGAGTGTTTGGCTACTGATTGTGTTTGCCAGAAGATGGGATTGAAATTAACATTAACGGAACTTTGTGATCTGTTCGTGTGGGAAGCTACAACGACTATTCATTATATTATAGATTTAGGGATTTAGGTGTAATATAATATATATATTTATCTATTTATAGATGTAAGTAAATCATAATATATATGTCCAATGTAGAATTGTATGAGAGTTATTAGTGAGTGTGAAAGAGTATGCTTGTATAGATACTGTATATTGTAAATAAATGTATATTTGTAGATCCTCTTTTGTTGTCAATTGCAAATGAATTGGCAGCGGTGGGATTATTTTGTTTGTAGTTGTATGAGGATTTGTGTTGTATACTCTGAGAGGGAATCTGTGAGAGTCCTTTTTTTTAGTTTTTCTTTCAGCTATATAAAGACTAGACTAGGTGTTAGTTCACATGGATACTGCTGTTATAAAGGTAAGTGTCCTTTAAATTTCCAAATTAAAATTTTGTTTTAGATATTGATTATTAGATGATCATACGTTTGCTATTTGAGTCGCTGGATAGTGGTACGTTGTATATTACACTATTGTTTCATCATGTCTTCCATTCGAGAAATGAAGGATCGTGGAGGGGAACTAGAATTGTCAGGAAAAGAACTTCAGGATTATATTCTCAACGAGCAAGCCAGGGAACGTGATGAGAGAGAGAAGCAGAGAGACTTGATAAAGGCCCAAGGTGAAATGGAACATGAGCTGAACATGTTGAAGATGCAGGCAGATTTAGAAAAGGAAAGAGAAGCCAGAGCTATACGAGAGCATGAGCGACAGAGATGCAGCTTCTAGAAAGGAAGAACAAACAAGGAGATGGATCACCACAAGTAACTCCTCATTCATCACATGTGGTTAAGGGGCCTAAACTTTCTTCTTTTGAGGAAGGAAGGACAATATAGACTCATATTTGCAAAGATTTGAGCGGTACGCGACAACGCAAGGTTGGGACAGGAACAGAGAGTGGGCAACCAACCTTAGTGTTCTTCTAAAAGGAAGAGCCTTAGATGTATTTTCAAGACTTCCTCTTGACCAGAGTATGGATTACGATGTACTTAAGGGTGCTCTCCTTAAGAGATCGAGATGACCGAGCAAGGTTTCCGGAAGCGTTTTCTAGACGGAAGACCGGAAAAAGGCGAAACCTTTAGCCAATTTGCTTTCCGATTAGAGAGTTACTTCCAGCGATGGCTAGAGATGGCGGGAACTGAGAAAACCTTTGCAGGTCTCAAGGATTTGATGATTCGGGATCAATGTATTCGTGCTTGTGGAAACGACCTTACTTTGTTTCTGAAGGAGAGGATTCCAAAGTCTATAGGAGAGATGTCCAAACTTGCTGATCAGTACGCTGAAGCAAGAGGTGATGCATTCAGTTTAGCAAGGCCAAGGTATGGAGGGCATAAGTCATCATCCAGTGGTGGTCAACCTCAGGGACACTCGGTAAGACTTCTGCTGAGACGGGACCGAGGGACAAACAAAGTAATACAGGGTTGGTGAAACATTGTTACATTTGCCAGAAAACTGATCATCTTTCTTTCAGATGTCCACAGAAGACAAACAAAAAGAATCAGGCAAACTGTGTGTCATCAAAAGGGGAAAATAAACGCCGAAGACAAGTATGCAATACGGAAATGCCTGTTGTGCAGGGATTTTTTGGTATTTATCCGGTGTCGGTTTTGAGGGACTCTGGTTGTGAGCGTTCTTTTGTCAAGACATGCCTGGTAGGAGACGAGTATCTTACTAGTGAAATGGAGACATGTGTGTTAGCCAACGGACACTCCGTTCCAACGTGTAGCCATTGACATAGTTGGACCATTGGATCCTGTAACTGAAAGAGGTTACCGTTACATACTCACCATAGTCGATTATGCGACGCGATATCCTGAAGCAGTTCCATTGAAGAGCATTGAAACTGAACGAGTTGCAGAGGCCTTAGTTGATGTCTACAGTCGTGTTGAAATTCCTCAAGAAGTGCTGACAGATAAGGGCTCACAATTCACTTCCGATTTGATGCGAGAAGTCAGCCGTTTGTTGTCTATTCGTCAGTTAACTACAACGCCGTACCATCCGATGTGCAATGGACTTGTTGAACGATTTAATGGCACTCTCAAGCAAATGCTTCGTAGGATGTGTTCCAAAAGACCTCGTGATTGGGACAAGTATATCAACGATTTGTTGTTTACTTATCGTGAAGTGACGCAGGAGAGCCTTGGAATTTCTCCGTTTGAGTTGTTATACGGACGATAGGTTAGAGGCCCAATGATGATTCTCAGGGAACTATTGACCAAGGATATTCCTGATCCTGATACAAAGACCGCTTATCAATATGGTATTGATCTGAAAGAGCGTTTGGAAGAGACATGCAAGATGGCTCAGCAGCAATTGAAGTCAGCCAGAACTCGTCAAGCAATGTACTATAACAAGAAGGCGAAAGACAGAAAGGTGCTTCTGCCAACAAAAAGGAACAAGTTGTTAATGCAGTGGATAGGACCATATGTAATTGAGGAGAGAAAGGGGTCTATGGACTACAAAGTTGTAGTCGACGGAAAGTCTAAGACTTACCACGCAAACCTATTGCGACTATATGTTGACAGGGATGGTAACTGTGTCGTCAGAAATGATCCAGGTGTTCTGTCAGTCACTTGTGCTGCAGTCATTGAGGAGGAAGACAGCAATGAGAACGAAGAGATTCTCGAGGACGCGATTGTTACCTCGCCAGGACCAATAAGATCTGAAACTACTGAAGATGTACTGGTATCAGAATTACTCGCTGTGGAACAGAAGACAGATGTCAAGGAATTGTAAGAGGAATTTGAAGACGTCCTTACAAATGTTCCGGGAAAAACCAACCTTGGAGAACTCGACATAACTTCTTTGACAGATGAACCAGTCAGGGCTAAGAGTCATAGTATACCCTACAGTATGAAGGCGACAATCCAAGATGAAGTGGGGAAGTGGGTGTGATAACGCCGTCCGAGTCACCTTACTCTGCTCCAGTTGTAATTGTCAAAAAGAAAGATGGCAGTAATAGGTTTTGTATTGACTATCGACAGCTGAATCGAGTTACCATCTTCGATGCAGAGCCAATGCCGAATGCGGATGAGATATTTGCACGCCTATCAGGTATCGATACTTCTCTCGATTGGATCTAAGTTAAGGCTATTGGCAAGTGCCTATGGCGAAGACAGCTCAACAAAAGACAGCTTTTTCAACCACTAAAGGATTGTTCGAATTTTCTGTGATGCCTTTTGGACTTGTGAATGTGCCAGCAACATTTTGTCGTATGATGAGGAAACTTCTGAAAGACATGACTGGGATCGAGAGCTTTATAGATAATATTCTTGTGTACACCAGGACGTTGGAAGAACATTTGTTCATCTTGAAGACGCTATTCCAGAGGCTTCGAAGTGCAGGTCTTACAGCCAGACCTACAAAGTGTGCCATAGGGTATGGAAGTCTGGAAAGTCTTGGTCATATCGTCGGTGACCAGCGTCTTGCACCAAATCCTGACAAGATCAAAGCTATTCTGGATGTTCAGACACCAGAGATGAAGAAGCAAGTGCGATCATTTATGGGAATGGCAGGCTTCTACAGGAAGTTCATACCGGACTTTGCTTCGATATCAGTGCCATTAACTGATCTCACTAGAAAAGGACAACCTAATCGAGTTAAGTGGTTGGAACCTCAAGAAAGAGCGTTCCAAACTTTAAAGAAAATGTTATCATCCAGTCCAATACTGAAACTACCTGATATTGAGAAGGAGTTTGTACTACAGACTTATGCGTCAGACTACGGTCTTGGGGCCGTTCTTCTACAGGAAGCTGTTGACAGTCTATTTCCCGTTGCCTATGCTAGCCAAAAGCTGAAAGATGCTGAGAAATCCTATGCTGTGGTCGAGTAGGAATGTTTAGCTGTTGTATGGGGAATCACTAAATTCCAGAAGTACATTTATGGAAGGCAGTTTATCCTAGAAACTGATCATCAGCCGTTCATCTATCTCAACAAGATGAAGGGCAACAACGCTAGACTGATGCGATGGGCATTGCAGATACAGCCATATCGTTTTACGATTTGTGCCATCAGAGGCAAGGACAACGTGGGGGCAGACTGCCTCAGCAGACTGTAGATATGCATACATGCAGGACAATATGTACATAGTCCAGGATATATAATGTGAGGAGCAAAATGTCATATGTGTATTGTAAAAATACAATTTGTTCCAACATGAATTTTTCTAAATTGGGACGTGTGTCACATATCGACATTTGAGGTTACTTTATATTCCATGCGGTAAGTATGAGTGAGAATTAAATAGGAAAGGTAGGTTATTGGTATTTGTATTTCGCGGGTAAAGAAAAGCGCGCCAACTTTATACTTACCTGGGCACGCGCAGAGTTGTTTGGACAGGTGTGAAAGGCAGGTGTAATGGCGTGACCATTGTTTTCATTACTGCTTCTGTTATTGTGAAGTATTCGGGAGTTAGCGTGAAATACAGCTCACGGTAAGTTATATTTTAATCATCGATAGATCTGTGTGTATCTCCTGAGTTATATTGTTGATTCTGTGTATGTTTGACCGTGTAATAAACGGTATTTCTCAAATAGTAAACAGGTGCGAAATTGTACGGAGTGCAGTGAGAGCGAATGGGTTTGTGTGGTAGTTGTTTAGATATTGAATAAGGATCATTGGGGCTTATTTATTTATAATAAACAAAGTCACAATGGCANGCGACGTGGTGTGTTTACGCATGTTGCAGAATGTTGTATAAGTAATATGTTTAAAGCGTATATTATAGATATGTAACATGATAGTGTACAATTATGTAGTTACTAGTGTTATTTATATTTTGTAGCTTATTTCCCAGTGAGAGACCTGTCAGTTTTGTCTGAGGACAAAAGTATGGAAACCCGTAATGGCCGACGGTGTTATTGTCCATGTTTTCCACCTACGATGCACTGAGACAGCAGTTTTATGAACTGACTTATACATATGGATATGATTATCCAAGGGGGAGGGAACGTGATGAAATTTTCCCTAGTTATGGAGACATAGTACTCTATTATGGAGGCTGGGAGCATGATGTGACATACTCTGGTATGGAGGCCCGGTAATAGTTGAGTGGAGTTGAACTCCGACACAGCAACTGTGACTTCAGCAGCTGAGATACAGTTCAGCCATAGATGTCATCTGCCAGTTGACCAGGAGGACATTCCAAGAGTGTTTGGCT
The DNA here is from genome assembly GCF_002113885.1 of Mizuhopecten yessoensis. Taxonomy (NCBI): domain Eukaryota; kingdom Metazoa; phylum Mollusca; class Bivalvia; order Pectinida; family Pectinidae; genus Mizuhopecten; species Mizuhopecten yessoensis. Next base: position 83,415 of record NW_018408747.1, on the reverse strand, counting down.
ACTGATTGTGTTTGCCAGAAAACGGGATTGAAATTAACATTAACGGAACTTTGTGATCTGTTCGTGTGGGAAGCTACAACGACTATTCATTATATTATAGATTTAGGGATTTAGGTGTAATATAATATATATATTTATCTATTTATAGATGTAAGTAAATCATAATATATATGTCCAATGTAGAATTATATGAGAGTTATTAGTGAGTGTGAAAGAGTATGCTTATAAAGATATTGTATATTGTAAATAAAAGTATATTTGTAGATCCTCTTTTGTTGTCAATTGCAAATGAATTAATAGTTCGGCATACGTTAACACAAAGTGTGGGGGGAAACTTGAGTACCCGAAAAATACCTACGTTTCCGAGCAAGTGACCCGATGTCTTCTCACGTCCGATCGGGAAATTGAACCCCTTTCTTGGTGAAAGACGAGTGTCCTATCCACTGCGCCACCTACATAGACTTCTACAGAATTGTTCTAACTTGCTTACATCAATACGCTTTAAAGAGATTTCTGTTTCTGTTCATACCATTGTGTGTTCCGGTCTAATATTTCCTTATAAATATTCATGTATTAATTCACACATTGATATAGTCGTACCAGCTCTGTTTGAAATATATAAATATACAGAGTACATATTAATGCAATTTTTATTAAGAACTAAAACAGACTTAACAATAAATCAAGCATATCTTTGCTAGAAAAAACATACACATATATGTATAGGTATACATAAATCGATAAATGCTATGCATACTCATTTTTTATTGAAGCAAAAAGGGGGATAATGACCATAGGACAGATTTGAATCACGACCATCTGTGTTAACACAGTATTAAATTACCAAGGATTCATACCTGTTTAAGTCATTCGCCACACTCCGGCTTTAATCTCAGCATCAATCGATATACAGCAAATCAAGAATATCCAGATGTGCACGGGTTTTTACGCTTCTAGCTGAAAATTTATCACAGTGTATATATTCAAGTCAGGTCCGAAAGTGTGCAAACTTTTAAAGTAATCAGGTCGCTGATATCACACTTATCAACATAAGCACAAATGTTGCTAGATGCATACTTGATATTTGTAATTTACGAAGATCAACGTAATTTTGCACTCATGCTAATAACATAATAACTCTTTACAATTTAAAGTAATTAAAGGTATCATTCGATCAAGATTTGCAGAGTTAAGTCGCAATTATTATATATTGAGATATTGAAAGTGTACATATTTTGGCGGTAATGTAAATTTAGCGGCTTTCGCGCTACATCTCGTCCGCGAATACAAGTACCTGTCCCCTGCTTAAGCTCGAAAACTAAACTAATGATAATTACAATTTGACTACCGCTTTAACACAACCTAGTTCGTAGGTCGTCTCAAAGCGGTTCACGAATTATCATCCGTGGTTATAGGGTCTATGCAACCAGCCAATATATTTCTCAACTCCCTGGAGAGCATACAGCCGAGGCTGCCATGTCGGCGCTCACAGCTACATGTAGCATTCAACAATTCCAGCACTGCCCAACCACGTACTCATTTACAACTGAGAAGACTGGAACAAGCAGAGTAACGTATCTTGTTCAAAGGTATAACACAGTGCCGTGACGTGACTCGAACCCGCAACCCTTCGTGTATGAGCCTGGCGTCCTACCACTGGACTACAGTGCCTCTGCTAAAATCAGACCACAAAGCACATGGTATCCATACCATACGTGTAGGGTTTCACTCGACAGTTACTGGCAACAGCTCAATTGCATACATACGTGAAGGAAAGACTGTTTTTTTGTTCCAAGGAGTTTAGTTACTGCGATTCCACTAATATAAAAGTGCGCTCATGAGTCATACCATCTTCGTTCCGCTAAAATTTGAAAATCAAATACGCTAACAGTCACCAGACAAGTGTGGTTTTAGTCTGTCAGAGGATGTTGGTTAATAAGACATGACCTATAAACCCAGCTATCATTTGATTACATAGACATCAATACATCTGTATTCATATATTAATGAATCTACAACCATTAATTAAAAGGCGGTCCAGGCAACAATAAACCGGTTTAGTTACAGTAAGTATATCCTAAATCGATAATCAATAAATTTCCTTTTCTTTTCATGTCGTTGGTTTGCTGGTCGACTTAATTTATTTTCTTTTTTGCGTAACAGCCGGATTTGTATCATAATGAATTCACATGAGTACATATTATTTATATATCTTGCAAAGATGATGTGCAGATCCATCAAAACCAGAAGAGTTTCTTAAATTTCAACAAATTTTATAAAGAAATAAAATTGACTGCACAATATTAAGGTCTTCTCCAAACCAAAAAATACATACATAGATATGTATAGATATGCATTGGCAAATGTTTTGACATGATAACAATTTTGAAGAATGAAGGGGATGGATTACAAGAGACTGATTTAAAGCTACAATTATAATAATACCAACCCCAAGTGTTTCATGAAACATATTAAATTGCCAGAAATTCAAACTGCATAAAGACAGTCACCAAACTCTGATAATCATTATAAACAGTCTATATACAAACCTGCAGATATCTATATATAACACATAAATGCATGTCGGTTTAACTAATTTCATAATCATAAGACAAGGATTCGAGTAAGACTTGCAAGGTAAAAGTGTAGAATAGTTTTTCTATCACAACACGTTGTGTTACTCCACTCTCATATCATTGTATAAACATGCAGACTGTTGAATAAATATGAGTTATACACCACACGTGGTATATGAACTTCCGTAGTTTTGATTGGTCAAAAAGATGAACCTTGACCGGACGACTTTTTTCACGAGCTTTAGGCCGCGTGCTGTTTTCTTTACGTCGACTGCTGTCAACATCCGGCAAATGTTGGCGACTTTTGTGAGGTTATGCGATGGGAAAAGGGGTTATCAAGGCAATACCAAAAGAGGATGATGCTTAAAGATATGATCGCTAGTTTCACGCAAATCTGCTACAGACGCTCGATATCGTTTCGACGGCATACCGTCGCGTGTCCAGGTCGTGAAACCCAGAGACGTTCTCCCCATGTCCCGTTATCAATATTTGGAGGGCCTGTCTATGGCGAGCCCTCACTATAAACGTCAACCATAGAACCTAACGAAGAAACGTCCCAGGCCTATGGTTTTGGACATATTGACAGCGATTAGTTCGTCTTCATCACTTGGCGGGAGGCAGACTTCGTACGATATGCTTACGCGCATATAGTCCGTGGTTAATTCATATTAATTAATGCAATATTGCATGCTCTCAATATTTACAGTAGTTCATCTAAAACTCGTGTCTTTTGTAACTTTTGAAAATTAACTAACGCGAGTGAAATAAATACCATATTCAACAATCACTTGTTGTGTAACCTCTACATATATAATATAAATATTGATAATATTTATAAATAAACAATGCTATTATGCAACAGTCGTATCCGGCTGTTTTCTCTAGCGGTCATTACCTGGGAATTACCGCCTCATCGTCATCGACCCAGTTTTGTTATCTTCGCACTGTAACTGTGACCTTGTAACAGCCGCGAAAGTGTAATGGATGCCTATTAGTGATAATGCTATACGGAGTGTCATCCCACTTGACAAATAAACGTCGCAATAGTGTAATTCTACTCCTATCAAATCACCTGAGATGTCGCAACAGTGTAACTCTACTCCTATCAAATCACATGAGATGTCGCAACAGAGTTAGTCTACCCCTATTAAATCACCTGAGATGTCGCAATAATGTATTTCTACTCCTGTCCAATTCCCTAACATATTACACTAGTGTATTTCTACTCGTTTATTGTTATTCTACTCCTATCAAATCACATGAGATGTCGATATAGTGTAATTCTACTTCTACCAAATCACCTGAGATGTCGATATAGTGTAATTCTGCTACTATAAAATCACCTGCGATGTCGATATAGTGTAATTCTACTCCTACACTAGTATCAAATCACATGAGATGTCGCAATAGTGTATTTCTACTCCTATTTACTTCTGAGATATTACGCTAGTGTATTTCTACTCGTATATTGTTATTTTACATCTATCAAATCCCCTGAGATGTCGCAATAGTGTAAATCTACTCCTATTAAATTACCATAGATATTACACTAGTGTATTTCTACTCGTATATTGTTATTCTACTAACTATCAAATCACCTGAGATGTCAATATAGTGTATTTCTACACCTATCAAATTCCCTGAGATGTCGCAATAGTGTAACTCTACTCCTATCAAATCGCCTGAGATGTCGATTTAGTGTATTTCTACTCCAATTCACTTCGTTGAGATGTCGCAATTGTGTTATTCTACTAATATCAAATTTTCTGATAAACAGAGAATATTACATGGTTAAAACCATATCATATGCCATATCAGCCCGAGGACCCAATATCAGACCGAGGGCTTTAGCAGTATAGTAACAGAAAGTCAATATTTGTTATAGATACTGAAGTATCATAAGTCTTAAACACGTTGTTATGAATAAGCATTTAGTGTTGATTTAAACAACTCAAGTTGAAAATATGGACGAAGTAGTAGTTAG